>NC_082640.1:179794020-180039020 GCF_028023285.1 Balaenoptera ricei | reverse complement strand
CTCAATGCAAATGTTAAGCAATGGAACGGAGCTGGTTATTCACCAGAGGGTCGATCTCTCCAGGCAATTATGGCTGCAGTGACAGGAACGCCCGTGGGTTCATTCTGGAAGACACACTGGCAGTTAGGTATAGCCCCCCAGAGGGACCAGGTGCGTGAGCTCATCCCCCCAAATTAGTAGGATTTTCAGGCAGAAAGATTTCCTTCCACTCACATCCACATCAGCAGAATGAAAGCACACAATGCAATCTTGACTGTTTGCCCATCTGAGGGCAGACGGATGGCTAAAAGGAAAGGAGGTCCAGTTTAATAGTGTGTTATTCTAACCTCGCCCAGACACGGAAGAGCTTGGAAAAGCACCAGTCATCACCATAAAGTCATTAGCTTACGGCCATCTCTGCCCAGTAGTGAAGGGGGAACACAGGGATGTGCAGAGCAGTTGTTTTTTGTGCAACCCGGGTGGATAGAGGGGTAAGTACACCCTGAGACATGCAGGTTTCATCTGCAGCGAGTCTCTGGGCTTTTTATTCCGCTGTGCACTGACGCGGCTGCAAATCCGCAAGCACAGGCATGGTGATTGAAGCCAGACTTCCCTGCACCATCCTGCACAGAAGACTCGCTGCGTTTCGGTCTCCGTTGCGGAGGTTTCCCATATTTCAGACGCCTCAGCCCTCCCGTAAATCAGGGGTTAATTGTGATTTCTTTCAGACCGGTGGAAATAGGAAGCTGAGACTTCTGAAGAATCGCTTGCAAGTGCAGCAGAGCACAGAGGGAGGGGCAAACTTTATGAGATCCAACTTTACTGCTTTTACTGAGCCATGTGTTGTGCGCGCACGCGCACGCACGCTTGGGTGTGTTTAAAAAATACATCAGGTACAAATGTTGGAAAGTCCTGGCGCATGTTAATTAACAAAGCCACTTAGGACAAGTGCAAATCATGCACTCAGCGATTTGCACAGCCCGGTGTCTTCCTGACATCCAGCTCGGTTTGTTTAGTGTAATAGTCAAAACATTTTTTCTTCTCTCGGGTCCTGTTGATCCGTAGTATAATTTGAATTCTCAAGCTGTTATCCATACATCATTCCCAATAGCATCCAAATGAAAGGAAACAATTTCATATTCTATAATTAAGCGATCCTGAGCGTGCAACAGGCAGGAAGGGTTATGGCGGGGCGGGGTGGACGGGTGGGGAGCCGGTAGAGGCAGAGGTCTGAGGGCCAAGCCCACCAGCCCTGCCTGAGCAGGCAACTCAGCAGCTGTACCTAAAAGACTCTCTTCACCTACGAACTCTCCATATTCAGACACATAGCCCCCACTCCCACTGCTTCCCGTTTTTAAAAATGGAATTTTTCTTTCTGGAAAATTCCAGCATGTTGGACAGATTTATTCCAGTGGGAATCCTTTGCTCCCCATTCAAAAAGAAACCACTTCTGGGGTGCACAGAGCAGTCCTATACGCTGTACTATGCAAGGCTAGGCTGGTTCCTTTCTTCTAATTTTTTTCCCCTAACAGGAGAGGGTTTGAAGAATTGCTTCTACCATGGATACCAGAGAAGGGAATTTTAAGTAGGCAGAATGTAATCATCCAAATTGGAATTCAGCCAGGACACTGCCAGGGCAATTACTCCTCCTCTCATGCTAAATACCAGGGGAGCGTAAATGACCCAAGTGGCACAGACCCGTGGTTCTGCATCCCCATCCGAGTGGCGGCAGGGCTCCCGGGGCAGCGAGCCCCAGGGCTTACCTCGGACAGACAGCGGCCCCTCCCCATCATCTCTGGCTCACCCCCATCCCGCATGTGCCCCACACCAGGTTCCTGTAATTCAGCGGGTTTAAAGCTGACATCAGAAATGAATTTTTAAAATAACAGCTCCCCCTGACACCTCCTCGAAGGGTCTTCCCTCTCCCAGCCCCCGCCCTTCCATTGCTAGATGAGATTTGATCACTCTCTTGCATCCCACAGCCTCTCAGTGACTCTGGGGAGGCTGCTTCTCTTATCCCCACTTCCTTAGTCCCAAACTGAGCGTCAAAGAAGTTGTGACCTGCTCAAGGTCACAAACTTCGGTCTCCAGCATTGTCTGACCTCGGACCCCACCTCTGTCTTTAAAGGAAACCCCTGAACTAGAATCCCGGTGAGACTTGACTCTGCTTATGCTTCCTTGTGGAGCAGATTTCTCTTTCAAGGCAGGCGTTTATTTTTTTTAAATAGGTTTTTAGTATTATACGTAGGACTGTAATGAACACCCTTGGTATATTCGCCTTTGCACGCTTCTCTGATCGTAATCAGAGAATTTATTTAGGAGTTAAAATAATTTCCTAGCCATGGCGTTGTTGGTTCAAAGGGAATGCACATTTTTAAAAACGTTGTAGATGATCAAATTGCCCTCGGGAAAGATTCACAGGCTCGCCCCCAGCCTGTGAGCCTGCTCCTGAAGGGATGGTTATTGGAAACCTCATTGTCTACACATTCATGTAGATTTCATGTTGATTACAGATACGATATTGTGCATATTTTCCGTTGCCACCTTCCCTAAGGAACCCCCAGCCCTGGAAACTCTTGCAGTGGCCGGGACACTCCCTCAGTCCCTGACTTTCACGGCTGTGTATCATTTGGGTTTTTCTATGAATCTGTTCTTCCCTTGGTTTGGAAAGTGAGCTCACTGGGGTCAGGAACTGAGTTTTATTCATCTCTGTAACCCCAACACCCAGCACAGGGCCTCACACATAGAAAACGGCCCCATGAATGCTTGTGCTGGTAAGTCTGTAAAGCCCACGATTACTTGGATGAAGAACACACTCGTGCTGGATGGAAGATGAGGTGGAGGGTGGAAAAAAACACAGGATTTGGAGTCAGGCCCGTGAGTTTCCGATCCCGACCCCATCAGGAGCTGCACATGTGGCTTTGAGCAAAATCATTTAGATTCACATGTAAAATGGAACCAACAGTACCCACCTTGCCGAGTTGCCGTCAGCCTTTAACGGAAACCGTGGTGAATACATAACTCTGTGATTTTTAGTTTTCCGGTTCCTATTCATGGGAGTCCAGTGGCTCCAAGGGGTGGCATCAGGTTCTTAACAAAGTTCTCACTAACCAGCAGCCACATGACAAAAGTGAGGCAAATACGGCGAGTTTTTCTTAAAGCAAAATCCATTCAATTTGAAGGCCTGTCCTTAGACATAGTGTTATTTCTACTGTTTTTTTGCTGCTAAAACCCTTTTGTTTATGACATGATGGTGACAGTACATGGGAAGGTGTTTTATTCTTTCTACACTTTTGAGTTGACAAAATTCAAAAGGTAGTGACTCTCTGTAAGTCCCCTGGACCTCACCTTTGTTTCATAGTTTTCTGGTTCATAAACATATAAAGGGCTTAGAACAAGGGGAATTCTGGAGCTTTGTTCAGATCTCCGATCAAACACGGCAGCTCTCTACCTGGATGGAGGGTGAGAGAAAGAAGAATTGGGGGCAAAAGTGCAAACTGCTCACACCCCTTTTTTTTCTTTTTTTTTTTTTGGCTGCACTGCGCGGCTTGCGGGATCTTAGCTGCCTGACCAGGGATCCAACCCGTGCCCCCTGCAGTGGAAGCACAGAGCCCTAACCATTGGGCAGCCATGGAAGTCCCTGCTCACCCTTAATTTTGAGTAACAGAAAGAAGAAAATGAGTCTCTTTTTTCAGACTTAAAATATGAGAATTTCGGCGTCTCCATGTTGGTCCCTTTGAGGCGGTGACTTGGGGGAGCTCAACCCACCCCCCATGCCACATTCCTAAGTACCTTCTGTTTTGCACCCCTCCTGGCTTTGTCAACACCCATCCTCTTCACTCCAAATGGTTTCTCCAGCTTTTCATCATCCGTCTTATGAGCTGTTCCAGTCCCCTATGGCTCATGACCGTTTCTAAACATCAAATCTACCCATAAAGAATGGAGATTTGCCAAGGTCTGGGAGCTTCAAAGAAGGAACTCAAGCCTCTGAAATGCCGACCCAGCTACGTTACATTTTATGACCTGATGGGCCCATGCTTTTTAATGCATGGTCTCAATATCTTGGTTGGTCTAAGAGACTCCAGACCCCAGCCCCACTTGGCCTCATGCCTCAGGCCATGATGCATGAGGTAAAGGCAGGAGGAAGAAGCAAGAGTAGAAACGGCCCTTGAAGGAGGTGAATTATTAAGACTTGCTCAGAGAAGCATCTAGGAGACCATGCTACCCTTGAATGGGGTCTTTCTGTGGCCAGGGTTTGAGGAACAGCCCCAAAGGCTGTGCCTTCAAAGGCTTTCAGAACCAAAAGTCCTCAGAGCACTCAGGGTGTGAGAAGGTGTTTTATCTGCTCAGAGGGCATGGAGCAGGTGAGGTAAGCAGGAGGGGGTGACACTAGTGTGAAAGGCAATCATGTGAGGGGTCTTATTGTGGATTGAATGGCAGCTCCCCCAAAGCTATGTTTATTTCCTAATCCCTGGTGCCTGGGAATGTGACCTTATTAGGAAAAAGCATCTTTGCAGATGAAATTAAATAAAGCATCTCAAGATGAGATCATCCTAGGTTATCCAATGGGCCCTAAATCCCATGACAAGTCCTTATAAAAGACACACAGAGGAGACACATACAGAGATAGAGGAGAAGACCATGTGAAGACAGAGGCAGAGATTGGAGTGATGCTGCCACAAGCCAAGGAATGCCAGGAGTCTCTAGAAGCTGGAAGAGGCCAGCATGGATTCTTCCCTAGAGCCTTCAGTGGGAGCACGGCCCTGCTGACACCTTGATTTCAGACTTCTGGCTTCCAGAACTGTGAGAGAAAACACTTCTGTTCCCCCAGGGAACTAATATAAGCCTCTCTGGGCAGAAGACGGCTTTTGTCATTTTAGGAGATCAGTGTTGTCCCTGGTGGTGCCTGGAAGGGAGAGTCAGAGATGGGAGCACAGAGAGAGTGATGCGGTGACTGGCAGCATCCCAACGTCAGGGAAATGTCCCCACATCTGAGTAGCTGTAGGATGTTTCAGGAATCTTTTTTAAGACAGGGAAATTCTTTTTCAAAAATATTTATTTATTTATTATCTATTTGGTTGCATCGGGTCTTAGTTGTGGTAGGCGGGCTCCTTAGTTGCCACATGCATGTGGGATCTAGTTGCCGGACCAGGGATCGAACCTGGGCCCCCTGCATAGGGAGCGTGGAGTCTTAACCACTGCGCCACCAGGAAAGTCCCTGTTTCAGGAATCTTGAAGGGGCTCTGGAGGAAGAACAGAGAAGCAGGAAAGAGAGATGAACTAAACGTGAGAGATGGAATACGTGCACACAGATGTGTAAGCAGATATCGTTATAACATGGCTTATGATGGTGAAAAATTGGAAACACGCTCAATGTCCAACTCTAGGGGACTGAAAAAAATCTTTTCTACCATTGAAATGATTGATTGTGTAGATTTGTGGTAGCTGCTATGGACAAGATTCCACGACATATATCGGAATGAAAAAAGTCAGTTACAAACAGTAACAGTAGATATAGTGTGATCCCACACCCGGATTATCTCAGGGTGTATTCTACTTCAAAAAAGAAAAGCTACGAAGTGGGATTATAAGCAGATGGGGGAATGATGGGCAATTTTTGCTTTTATTGTTTTTTCTCTTTTTCCACCGTTTCTCATTTTTTCTACAGTGGAATTTATGATTGCATGATATTTTAAGGCTTGGTTTTTATAAGGTCCCTTGGTGGAATTGAAATATAATCTTCTAAAGTGAAGTCCTTAGTACGAAATCATCAGCAAAGTTACCTGCCTGCCTTAAAAAAGCCTTCAGTACCCGTGGAGGGGATGTGAATTACTTCAGTCCTTTCAGAGAACAATGTGGGCAGGCAGCATCTATTAAAATTGAAACTGCACATACCCTTCGATCCAGCAATTTCCCTCCCAGGCATCTATCTTAGAGAAGTTCTCAAACACCCACACAGGTAGCTTGTAGAAGGTATACGTTGAAACATTGCTTATAAGAGCAAAAACGTGGAAGTGAGCTAACTGCTCATAACAGGAGGAGGGTTCAAAAAGGATGTGCATTGTTCTTGCGGAATACTACGTAACCATCAGAAAGAATGAGGCAGATTTCTCTGTAGTGACATAGAAAGATTTCTAAGATGTAGTTAAGGGAGAAACAAAAGCAAATTGCAGATGAATGGATAAAGATGTGGCATATATATACAATGGAATACTACTCAGCCATAAAAAAGAATGAAATAATGCCATTTGTAGCAACATGGATGGACCTAGAGATGATCATACTAACTGAAGTAAGTCAGACAGAGAAAGACAAATACCATATGATATCACTTATACATGGAATCTAAAATATGACACAAATGAACCTACCTGCAAAACAGAAACAAACTCACAGACATAGAGACAGACTTGTAGTTGCCAAGGGGGAGGGGGGTTGGAGGAGGGATGGATTGGGAGTTTGGGATTAGCAGATGCAAACTAGTATATATAGGATGGATAAACAACAAGTTCCTACTGTATAGCACAGGGAACCATATTCAGTATCCTGTGATAAGCCATGGAAAACAATATTAAAAAGAATGTATATATATATATGTATAACTGAATCACTTTGCTGTACAGCAGAAATTAACGCAAGGTTGTAAATCAACTGTACTTCAATTTTAAAAAAGCAAATTGCAGAGCAATTTGTACAGCATGAGCTTGTTTATGAAAAAAAAAAAAAAAAACCGCCAACCAGCTTTTGTTCAAATACATAGATGTACATACTTGTCTGGCCAAAGGGATGGAAAGGGGTGTCAAACCCCCTCTCTGCCTCCTTCTTATAAGGACCCTGGTGGTTACATTTAGAGCCCACTGGATCATTCAGGATGCTCCCCATCGCAAGATCCTTAATCACATCTGCATATTGCTTCAGATGTCACACTGTGTGTAGCCAGCAGGAGGGAGGTGGCACTGGGAGGTGAGTGACAGTGGCAAGGGGACTTTTGCTCTAAGTATGTATTGTTTGAATAATATACATTAAGAATACAGCCATGTTTTGTTTATTAAAATAAATAAGCTGAATGAATAAAGAAACCGGAAAGCTTTCATGCACTGAAGTTGAGCCCAGGGCTTTGGGCAGGTGCCCTGCCCCTCAGTCCTCTGTGACCACGTGAGCACACCTCACGTTCTCTCTGTGTTTCTCCGTCTCCCCATTCTGTCCCACCAGGGTATTGGACACAGCAATATCAGAAGGTCCTTTCAGCTCCAAGAGTCCCGGATTCTCTGTTTGCAGCAACGAAAGAGAAGATTATTTTCCCTTCCACTGGATGAACCTTGAAGGCCACGGCTTTGGGGCCCAACAATTTGCTCTGTTGGCAAAGTGAGAAAAAAAAAAAATCAAACCCCCTCCCCATGAAACTTCCAGAGCCCACTCAAGCCCCGAGTCCCTGCAGAAAGAACGCTGCTGACCCCCAGCAGACTTTAAAAATAGTGAATGTGAGAAAAGATTTTCCAAGACTTTGGGAGGGATTTTTTAGTACCCTGCTCTGTAATAACCAGAAGGTGTTTAATAAACATGATATGCAGCAGTTGCTAAGAGAATCTGATCTGTGTAGGGAGGCGATGCCAAGCAACTGCACATCGGCGTTGTGCCCTTTTCTTTGACTGTGAATCCCGGTAATCTGATGGAAGCAATTGGGCTGAACTTTATTTATAATCAGCTTACAGCATGGATAGCTGTATTGTAAGTGCTTCTCAAATTACATAGCAAATTTTGTAGTCTCCTTAGGCAAATAAGAGGCCCGCATCATAAGCTTTCATTGTAATACAGGTCACTGTCAAGGGTAAAATATTTTCCAAACCATTCTGATTAGTGAAATCGTATATGACTGAAGCAGGGGCTGGGGCCACAGTCCCAGCACCTGAGGACAGCTCAGAAAGCATCCAACAAATAAATTGACATTAGGGAAAGTCTCATTATGGAAACAAATTTTAATTTTTCTACATTTGTGTTGAAGAGAACACCAGGAAGCACAGATCCCTGGGTCTAAGGAGCTTCTCTCCAAAATGAGTTTGAACTAAATTCCAGAAAATGTGAGGCAGGGAAGAAGTCTTGTTTCATTGGCTGAGAGGGAAATCAGAGCAGATGGGAAAGACCAGTTTCCCAGATACACACATAGGACACAGGGCGAGACTTTGAGAACTTCTCGCTTTGCTACGGCTGCCCATCCGAGCAGAGCTGTAGAGTGATTCCTGAACTGAAAGTCTGAAATTCCTCTCCAAAGGAGCAGCCACAGATAGGATCCCAGAGGGAACAAAATCACCTTTCTGAACCATTCTCACAGTTCGTAATTAATACGCAATGGATCCGAATCAAAGGAGCCTGTTTTTTTGGTGCCCTTTTAAAATCTCTCTGTCACTTGGCTTTCTCACTCTGCAGAAATCAGCCATAAGTGGCTTCAGATCAACTGTTCTTAGTTAAGGTTTGTGATGGAACAGGGGACAAGTTGGATCATCCCAGGTGTCACGCACATCCTGGGAAATTCAAAATATTCTCAACAACAACGAAATAGATAGGTAGAGAGGTAGGTAGATAGATAGATATGATAGATGATAGATAGATATGATAGATGATAGATAGATGATGATAGATATGATAGATGATAGGCAGATAGATATGATAGATGATTGATATGATAGATGATAGATAGATATGATAGATATGATAGATAGATGATAGATAGGATAGATAGATAGACATTAGATAGATAGCTGACAGGTAGATAGATATAAATATAGATATAGATATCTCCTCTTTCTGTGTCTTTTGTCCATCTTCAAGTGTCCATTTCTCACCTTTTTCACCTCAAAATAGGCACTTTTCACCACACCCATCCCACTTGGCCTTGGCGCTGCTGCCGTATGTACGGCCCCTGGTTGGTATTTGTGTGTAAATTTACATAAGAGAGAGAGAGAGAGTCCCCGCTCGTTGGCGGTGCTCTCCGGGAGCACTGAAGACATTCATTCTTTCCGTTCATTCAACAGATCTTTATCGATCACCTAATATATGCCAGGCATTGTGCTGGGCACTGAAGATACAAAAGTGACTGAGACAGAAAGGATATAGTTTCATGAAGCAAGACAAAAACAAAATAAGAAACTAAGGATGAATTGGGATGATAGCCGGGAAGTAAGCAGTGCTAAGAGAAACAACAGCAGAGGACCAGCCGTGATCTGGGAAGGCCTCCCGGCAACGTGGAGGTCAAGGACTTTGTCCTGCAGAGATGGGGTGAGAGTGCTCTGGTGAAACACACAGCAAGGATGCAAAGCAGGTAACATGCAGTGTGATGCCTCCTGTTGCCTGGGGCTTCGGGGTTTAAAGAGAGTGGGGGCTCCCTGTATCCTTTCTAAAGCCTGGGGCTCAGGTCAGCCAAGCAGACAAGAGTGTATTGTACCCCTTTTACAGATGAGGAAGATGAGGCTCAGAGGGGTACAGACCTGCTGGAGCTCACTCGGGGACTGAGCAGTGGCTCCGCCCTGAGTCATACCACTGCTCTGCCCCCACCACAGATGTTGAAGCCTCCCAATGTGTTCTGTCTTATCCCTGAGATGACCATGACCAGGCGTTATCCCAGAGAAGGGTCGCCCTCAGAACTCATAGGTACACTTGTGGGAAGTAGAAAAAGATGACCCCTTCTCTGGGCAGATCCAGCTCAACTTTACCAGCTGAACACAAGCTGGATGTCAGCCCGTCTCACTGCTCTACCCCCGCCCCCAACCTGCCTGGGTACCCTTGTGCAGTGAACAGCCTGCACCACTGTACATGGCAGCCCTGGACAGGAGGGTCCCTTCTGACATCTGAACCGTACTGCCCTTACTTCCTGTTCCTTTCACCACGTGACGCCACCTGCCTTTCCCACCTGCTTCTCACCCCATCTTCCATAAGCTCCACACACACCAGGCTCCTCTGTGTCATTGGACCTATGAAACAGTTGTTTCTCTTGCCTCTTCTGACTTCCTCTCAGCCTCTTAATTTTCTTGATTCGCATTTGAGACACCTGTCCCTTCCTCTGTGACGCCTCCCTGACTCCCCTCTTCCAAAAGCCCTTTCTCAGATCCCCCCATAGCCTCTCTGACTCCCCTCTCTTCCAGTCTCCACTCAGCCATCAGAGTAATCTTTAAAAGATGCAAACCACAGCATATCACTCTCTTGCCTAAAAACCATTCCAAAGCTTCCCACAATTCTTAGGACACAGACAATCCTCACGTGGCCTCCAAAAATGTGCTTCATGGGGCCTTGACTTGCCCCGCATCCTCACCTGACGCCACTCTCTCACCTCTCCTGGGCTTTGTCTCGTTTCTTGAATTCATAACTTCTTCCCACCCCCAGGACCTTTGCACATGCTGTTCCCTTTGAAATGTGGTCTTCCTGTTTTACTCTCTCCTAATAATAGCTAACATTTAGTTAGTAATGTATGTTCCAGACCCCGATCTAAAATCTTTTTGTGTATTTCCTCATTTAATCCCCACAGTGACCCCATGAGGGACATACTATTAGGATTCCCACTTTAAAGACCCAGATGGGGAGGCGCCAGAGGCTAAACACTTTGCCCAGAGACACACAGCTAATTAGGGCGAGGATGGTAATCCAGGTCAGTGTGACTTCAGAGTCCACAGACAGTCAACATATTGGTGCTGTGGGGAAGCTTTCTATTTACAATAGACCATGCACAGCCTTGCCTTGCTTTTGTAGGTCTGGCACCGAGAAAAAGTACCCAAAACAAACTTCGTATGTTCAATAAATGTTGAATGTGCAAATCCAAGAGCCGGAAATCGCTAGGGAACAGCCCAGAACCATTCTTGATGCATCCTCTTCTTCTACACACAGGAACTGGGATGTGAATGGTCATTGCATTGGTTTCCTACAGCTGCTGTAACAAATTACCACAAAACTGGTGGCTTAAGGCAACATATTAGTCACTTACCGTTCCAGAGGTCAGAAGTCCAAAGTCGATTTTCATGGGCAGAAATCAACGTGTCTGCAGGGCTGAGCTCCCTCCAGAGGCTCCAGGGGAGAGTCCACAGCCTGGACTTTTCCAGCTTCTAGAGCTGCCTGGCTTGCATTCCTTAGCTCCTGGCCCCTTCCTCCGTCTTCAAAGCCAGCAATGTAGCATCTTGCTTTAGTCATCACATTGCCTTCTTCTGCGTCAAATCCACCCCTGCCTCCCTCTGTAAGGACACTCGTGATTACATGTGGGACCCACCTGGATAATCCAGGCGCCTCTCCCCATCTCAGAATCCTCAACTTGATCACCTCTACAACATACACTTGGCCACGTAAGCTGACATGTTCACTGATTCCAGGGATTCGGGCCTAGATATCTTTGGCGGCCATTATTCAGCCTATCACGATCTCAAGAGGTGAAAACAAAGACCTAATAGTCACCTTCTGAGCCTGACGCTGGGCGCCTCCCACCCCTGCTCCCGTCTGATCTCGGAACAGCACTATTAGACGGCTGCTGTTGGCATCACCCATCTTTCTCGGAAGAGAAGACCAGGGCTTAGTAAGTATCAGAACCAGGTTTCAAACCCAGGTCTTTGGGACCCAGAGCTACCTGTGCAACAAACCACATGGTGCCTCCAATGTCAACAGTCACCCCAGGAGTACAGGCAACAGAGGGTGACACTTCAAAGTGAATGTGGCCAGGCAGCTTCACGGAAAACCTCATAAATGGCTCCAAACACATGCGCCCTGGCCTCCTCAGCCCCGGTGGTGACCCCTCCCCATTGGACCCTGGACACCAGCCCGGCCCTGCCCCGCATCATCTTCACGCCGGGCCCGCAGCTTTATGGCTTCACACCCCACAGGCCTCCATTACCATCAGCTACTGCGACTCTCGAGAGCTGCACTTCGTTAATGTATTATTTACATTATTACCTTATTCTGGAAGTTGGTGTTTATTATTTGCTACTTTATATAATGGGCTTCTAATGCACACACTGCTAAATAATTTAACAATGTTTTGCCGCTGCCCCTCGGGAGCCCAATTCCTTCATCCAGCTAACTAGACCAACAGTTTAAGTCCAGCCCCCCACGAGTTGCTTTTCTGTGGCGCGTCCTGGCGGAGTGGGTGTCACTGAGAGGCGTGCTGGGACCGGAGCAAGCAGGGTGTCCAGGACCTAAAACATGGGATGCTACCCTGTCTCCTCCACCTGGAGGGCGGGGGGCATGTTGGGGTGGCTGGATAAAAGCCCCAAAGATATTCACATCCTGATCCCCCGAACCTGTGGATTTGTCACCATGCATGGCCAAAAGGACTTTGCAGATGTGATTGAGTTAAGGACTCTTGAGATGGAGAGATGACCCTGGATTATTCAGGCAGGCCCTAAATGTAATCACAAGTGTCCTTATAGAGGGAGGCAGGAGGGTCAAGGGAGAGAGAGAGGAAAAGGTGATGTGATGACAGAGCAGAGAGGTCTGAAAACGTTACACGTCTGACTTTGAAGACGGAAGAACGGGCAACAAGCCAAGGGATTCATGCTGCCTCTAGAAACTGTGAAAGGTAGGAAATGATTCTCCCTACAGCCTCCAAAAGGAACCTGCCCTTCTGACCCCTTGACTTTCCCCCTGTACCCAGCTGCTGACTTCCAGAACTGTAAGAGAATTAATGTGTGTTGTTTAAAGCCATTACATCTGTGGTCGTTTGTGATAGCAGCCGCGGGCAACTCATACATCATGTCATACATGGGCTTCCACCTAACACAGGGCTTGGCACATGGGAGCAAAGGCTGCTGAAGCAACGAGATGGGCTCAGGCAGGGGAGACACGAGCGGAGGGTTGATGGGAACCCAGTGACCCATGAGTGTGGACACAGCATCCAGTCTCATGGAGACCAGCCTGGCAAAATCCAGGCTAGATTCCTAAGCCTTGGCCAAATGGGGTTGGCAGGCGCATGGAACCCACAGAAAATCCAGATCTCCACTATGACTCTCCTGCCAAGCTTTTGGCTGGGGAAATGGACAACGACTTGCTCATAGACTCACATGCTTTATAGACATCAAAGTTCCCATGTCCGCCAGACTCTGCGTTAGGCAGAGCAGGTTTTATAACCCCCCTCACAGATAAGGAAGGCGAGGCTGGGAGAGGTTGAGAAGACTGTTGGTGAGAGCTGGGCCAGCCCAGGGGGAGCTGGGACTCCTAGCCTCGCTCAGTCCCTTGTGCCACAGAGCTGCGATGCGCCGCGCTCTGGGTGCGCTTCTCTCCTCTCGCAGGGGTTCTAATCCACCCTGTCAGGCAGCAGGAAAAAAGGAGTCAAAGTCAAGCGTCCAAACGATTCACCAGTTTGATAATCGGCTCCTGAATAATCAATTTCTCTTACATATGAGCTATGAGTTGGGGGGCAAATGCCTTTTCCTTTCCCATCTGGTAACTGGTCTCTCATCAGCCAGTCACCAGCCATGATTGAGTACCTCCCCCAGGCATCCAGGAAGTACCGCATCCAGTAGAAAATCAAACATGCAAGGGTCAAGTTCCTGGCCCTGGGAACCTGGCATCTGTGGGCTGAGCTGACCAAGGGCCAGGAAAGCCAGGATCCAGGAACTTAGGGTCACTCTCTTCTCTCATCCCTTGGTTCATGGGTTGTTAGGGGGAACAGACAGAAGGAGAAAACCTTAAAGCAGACGTGACCCATAAAGAAATGAGCCAGGGCTCACCACAGTGACACAGTAGGTCAGGGAAGAGCTTCCTCTTCACTAATGGGATTTTCCTGTGAAAGTTATGTTCCTAAATGCATCTCTGACAGCCCTGTGGGAGCCTGTGTTCCAACTACAGGGCAAGAACCCCACTCTCCACCAGGAGGTTGCTGGTGTGGCGTGTGATTGTCGAGTTGTTAAGGTAAGACTGTGGGTTGACATCCATCCCCTGCTTCGTTTGTTCATCCCACAAATATGCCTTGAGAATTGAATCATGTTCTCATGTGTGAGAACCAGGCAAGGCTGAGACAAGTACCCCTGATCATCAAGGAACTCAGACCCTGCTTGGGGGAAACTGACTTCAGCAGAAGCTGCAGGATGGGAGTTCAATGCCAGGGAAGCTCAAAGGGCAGGGAGTGGGTCAAGAAGAGGACCCACCCAGCTGGAGAGGTTTCCTGGAAATGAGACCCCTGGTCCCAGTCCTCAAAGACAAGTAGGGGCTCATCAGGCCAAGAAGGTGGGGAGGTTGCTTTGCATTCATGAGAAGCGAGAGAGGAAATAAGGCACACAGTTACCTGGAAGGAATCCTTCCTGGCTGAATAAATGGACAACTTGCAACTTTAGACACCAGGGGAAGCCTTTAAGTTGCCACGTGGTTTGGGCAAGACCTGGCTCTTTCGACAAGAGCTAGGGTTTTTTGAGCCCATGCTAGTGACAAGCCTTGACTGGACTTTGGGGACATGGCAATGGCCAAGGTACCTCAACCCCGACAAGAGTGTAATGTGGCGGGAGGGCAGACCCACAGGCAGACAGGCACACCATCACTCTAAGTACTCACAGTGGACACGTGCTGTTCCACTGTCCATGTTCCTCCTCCCGGGAGGACATCTGTACCCAAGGCTGGGTCAGATTTTACAAGAGGAAGAGCTCTCAGGAGACCATCATGGCGGACGATGGTGGCAGGAATTAGCCTCACAGACCCCAAGGGGATGGTGACGCCCAGGTTCTAAGCTGGGGCTACCTGGTCATATGCTGTGTTTCCTCAAGAGATTCCCCCACTACACCTCCACCTTGTTCAAGCCTCCCCGATTTCTCTTTTTAATACCAAAACAATAATAATAATTACTACCACCACTGTTACTGAAACTAGTAACCCTTACTAAATGCTCATTTGGTGGCAGGTGCCATGCTGAGGACTTTTTCTCACTGAATCCTCACCCAGCCTTGGAAGACAAGTAAAACATTATCTCCATTTTATAGAAGAAGCAAGTGAGTTTCAGAGAATTTAACCATCTGACTCAAAGTCGACAGCTAGTGTCTGAATCTGGACTCAAAGCCAGATCTGTCGGGGGTGTTTGTGAGGCTTAGTCAAGTCATGGCCCAAAGACCTCATGCAACAGAATTGCCTGGACTGCCTATTAAAAATACAGGTTCCTGGGCCCAGCCTCAGACCTAAAGAATCAGAATCTGGGGTTTCAGAAATGGGAAGCATCCATTTTTGCCTGAAACACTCCCCATCCTCCCACCCTGTCATCCTGAGGCACACTGAAGTCTGAGGACCACTTTGCTTCTGTCTATAAGCAAGTCAGCTCCTTCATTATGAATTCATGTCACCCGTCACATAGGAGGACACTGCCCCTAACCCCACTCCTGCCCTGAATCACCACCGAAGGGAGTGTTGGGTGGTTCTTATTCCAGAAGAGGGGCCAGGTTTTGCATTAAGCAGTCCACACGTGTAATCACCAGGATGGTCTAATTTCTACTGCTGTATATAAGCAACCTGGAAATCTCAGCTGATGAATAGAATACATTTATTTCCCACTCAGGCTCTATGTCCCCCCGCAGGGCACTCTGCTTCACACAGTCACTCAAGGATCCAGGCTGATGCAGCTGCACCATCTTGCAGCCACACCACCTACATATGTGGCCTCTCAGTCATGGTGGCAAGGATGGAAAGTGCTGGAGGGTCTCCCCACTAGCCATTTATGCTTCAGACAGGAAGTGATACATGTCACTTCCTCTCACAGCCTATTGGTCAGAACAGGTCATGTGGCCTCTCCAGCCACAGGAATCAGGAAGCGGGGTCTTTCCATGTGCCCAGAGGGGAAGGAGAGCCGGAGGAGGACACATCCACTCAAATTGTTCCTCTCATGAATAGCAGCGTGTTCACAGATGTGTGATCATGGACAACCTCTGTCCTCAGAAAGGTGACTCTCAGGAGAGGCATGGGAAGGAGTCTCATTTGTTCCCTGTGGGCCAGAAAGAGTGGATTTCAAGGGCAGAAGAAACCGAATCAGATAGGGCAGTGCCTGGGAAGGAAGACTGAGCCTGGGCATGCTTCCCTCCTGCTCCTGCAGTTTACTCCATGGACCTTGGGTGAGTCACTCCTGAACCCACTCTCCTCACCTCCAGGGCAGGGGCAGGCTGCAGGTTTGGGAGGCCTGGCAGCTCTGACGTCCCATGGTTCTAGAATGGACCGTGCCCTCTGACCTCAGGCCCACCCCTCAACCCGTGGACATGGAGGAGGTTTTCCACCCAAGGGACCCCAGTAGGAGAAACAGCTCAGGAAGAGCACAGTGTGGGAGATGGCTATCGACCCACTCACAGGCCAGCGCAGCCACTGCTGATGGAGGCGACAGGGGACCTCTCCAAGCCTGGCTCTGAGCATCCGGACAGGAGCGGCCCCAGAGACGGGAAGGTCACTTCTCATGCAGCTCCATGTCCTGGATGTGCCGCGTCAACTTTCCCTGGGGGGGCCTTCAGGAACACCTAGAGAAAGGTCAATGTAGGGACCCCCAGAACTTAACCTCTTAAAAGAAAAACAAATGCCCAACAGACTGCCTCCAGTTCAGTCCACATGCCACAAGGACCTGACAGGAGCCCACAAAGTTCTGGAGGATGGGGACAGGGCCCCTCACTGCTCCTTCCTGGGTCCCGAGAAGACCTGGCCAGAGGGAAGCTGGCTGTAGCGCACAGTCCCCCACCTACCTGTATCTACATCCTTGTTCCCTTTGCAGGACTCAACTACAAGCTACTGAGAAGGTTCCAGAAGGCCAGTAAGGCAAGTTCATGCTGCAAGTTTTATCTCCTGCATTCTGTCTTCCCTTCAGTCTTAGACTGGGATTATGCAGATGTGCAGGAAAATGTAACTCACTTTGTTGTCTATGACTGCTTTCATCTCGCTTTCCAGCCTCTAATCCTATGATGGCAGAAATGCTGATTTTCCCAATTAGGCTGTTCTGTCATCACATGCAGGCAAGATCTTAGTCTTTTTCAGGGCTTCTTGATTTTCAAGGAACCTCCCTTCCTCCTTCCCCACATGGAGTCTGGGGCCAAGGGGTCTACATGGCACTGTGGGAGGCTCCCGCTGACCACCAGTTAGGGCGTTGCTCACCCCGTGGACCACAAGTGACAGCCCTGGGCCCTTCAATGTCCCCAAGGAGTAGTGTGGCCATCGGGTCTCTGGGTGTCCCACTTTGGTATCTGCTGGTCTTTGGTCGTGCTGCAGTCACTGGTTCAGGTCCCAAGGTCCCATGTGGCCTCCTCCCTCCAAACCGGGTCACCTCTGGTGCGCCAGGCTGTGCCCTTCTGGGCCTCCCAGGGCCCACTGACTCTCAGCTGCTTTCTCTGCATCTTGTCAGAGGGGGTGGGTCAGGGGACCTGCCTTGGGTCCACCCACCAGAAGTCCTGTCTCAGCCATCTCTGCTCCCCACTTCTGTAACCACCTGGCACTTCAGTGGGAGTCTCCATGCTGAGCCTGGAGAAGCATGGAATGGGGATCCTGTCCATAAACTTGACACTGGGACTTGAGGGGTGAGGACCCTGGCACTGGCCCATTCCCTTTTCTTCCTCTCCACCAGGACCCGCGTCCTAACCCTGAAAGTCCTCCCTTTCCCTGCGGCGGGAAGTGCCCTCCTTCCTACCTTATCATCTACTCTACAATCAGTCCTCCAGGCTTTGGTTCTCGAGATGTAAAAACCCAGCTCTGGAGGCGTTCTGAGAAAATGGCTTTTCTCTTTGGAAAGCCTGGCTTTCAAGAACATTGCCTCACAAGAGGTTTTTATTTTTGAAAGCCAATTGAAGCACAAAGTAAAGCAAAACTTCTTTATTCTATGCAGTATCAGTCCTCCCTTCCCTGGAGTGAAAGTCTCATGGCCTCATCTTAAAGTGCAAGGGTCCCGGGAGGTGGGGAGGAGAGTCTGAATTTCTAAGGAGAGAAAATACAAGTGATGTTCAAAGTAATACTGTTTTACTTTTCTTCCTTTCCTCCCTCCCTCCCCTCCTCCCTCCATCTTTTCTTTCTTCCTTCCTTGACTGGACTTTGGTTTATTTCCAACTACATCCCAGACGTCAGTCATGCTGTATTCTGGGGATGTGGTGCTAGTAGTCTGTAACAAGAGCTAGAGAAAACAAACTAGTGCCTACCAGTGGGGAGAGGGAAGGGGGGAAGGGGAAATATAGGGGTAAGGGATTTTAAAAGGGGGTTATTATGGGATTATATGAAATCATGTGTGTGAAACTTTTGAAAATTGTAAAGCACTATAGAATTTAAAGAATCTTTCATTCAATAAAAAAATATGTATTAAAAAAAGAGATAGTAGTCTAGAGGGAGGGAGTAGGGTGATCAACAGTCCTGATTGCCTGGAGCTCAGGGAGTTCCTGGGATGTGAGACTTTCAGGGCTAAAAGCAGGAAGGTCCCAGGCAGATTAGCATGAGTTAGCCACTCTGAGAGGGAGACTGATAATGCTGTATAGGAAGGCCAATAGAGCTCTGTGCAACCTCAGAAGGAATCAACTAATTAAGCTTAGGGAAATCAAGTCGTACTTCGTGGAGGAGGCAATGCTTTCAGTAACAACAATAACAACCAAAGCCTGTGTCTGTGTGCTTTGTAAGTATGATCCCATTCAATACTCACAACTCATCCTCGAGGCAAGTATCGTTACCGTTAACTGTTTTACAGATGAGGAGGAAACTGCGTCTTAGAGAAATGAAGGGACCAGACCAATGGCACCAAGCCAGCTCTTGGGGATGCTGGGATTCAATCCAGAACACGAGCTGTGATCTTCACCTGCAGGGTCTTAGGGGATGAGCAGGAGTGTAATGGGGGAAGTGGTCCAGGCACGGGGCACTGGGGTAAGAGCTGGGCTTGTTGGAAGAGCAGAAGGGAATCTGGTCTAGCTGCATGACATCCAGAGTCCCTGGGTGAGGGGCTCTGAGGGCAGGTCAGGACCAGGACTTCAGTATCTCGGACCTGAGTGGGAAGAGCTCTGCGTGCCATGCTAAGGAGTTGGGACTTGAAGGAGAGTCAACAAATGCTTCCGAGCAGGGTGAGGGTGGTAACACGATCAGATGAAACACAGAAAAGACTGTTTGATTGGAGGGAAGGGGACACTGAGGAGGGAGGAGGTCTCACAGTCTCTGCCATGAGAGCTTGTGGGCCAGGGGAGCAGTCAGAGTGCCCAGCCCACTATTGAAATCCGAGAGTCCCGGAACTCACGTTTGCAGAGGCCTTCCGCTGGTCTCCCCATGTGCACGGAGCTCAGAGAATCATTTCCACGGCCTGTGAAGGGCTAGAGCAGGTTCAAGCCCAGCTCCATCTGGCAACTTGAACTCAAAGCCCATGTTCAGACATGCAAAGAGCCATGAGGACAGAGAGGTGTGTATTAGTTTCCTGTTGCTGCCATAACAAGTTGCCACAAGCTCAGTGGCTTAAAACAACACAAGCGTATTCCCTTACTGTTCTGGAGGTCAGAAGTCTAAAATAGATTGGTAGGGCTGGTTCCTTCTAGAGGCTCTGGGGAAGAATCCACTTCCTTGCCTTTTCTAGCGACTAGGGGTTTCCCACATTCCTGGCCTGTGGCCCCTTCTTCACATCGCTCTGACCTCTGCTTCCATTGTCTCCTTTCTTGCAAAGACCCTCGTGATTACATTGGACCCATCCAGATAATCCAGGACAATCTTGCCATCTCAGGATCCTTAACTTAATCACATCTGCAAAGACCCTTTGGCCGTGTAAGAGAACATAATCATGGGTTTTGGGTATTAGGACATGGAAATCTTTGGTGGGGATGGGAGAAGAGGTTATTCTGCCTCCAGTAAGGAGACGATGAGGAACCCTGGCTGAGGGTTCCTGGGAAGGCTCAGAGCCTGTTCTCTATCAGTGAGCAAACACTCTGATTGTAGTATGAATATTTAATTGGGCTACTAGAACAGAGATCCCAAATAACAGGTCTGTACCAAGCAATGCAGTTCTCTCCCAGGTAAACAGTTGGGACATAAACAGTACAGGGCTGGATGGCAGCCTCACAGTGTCATGGGCTAGGCCTGCTCTACCTTGTTGCTGTGCCCTCATAGGGTGTTGCCCTTGAATGCATGGCCCAGGGGGCTTTCCATCACACCCAAATTCCAGCCAGCCAGAGCGGCAAAGGGAGAGGGAAAGGTCTGGTTTACTCTTTAAAGGCCTGACATGGAAGTTAAACCCTCAATTCCTTCACATTCTCATTGGCCAGAACAGAGTCACGTGGCCACACCTACCTGCAAAGAAGGCCAAGAAGTGCAGTTCTCATTCTAAGTGGCCAGGTGCACAGCAAAAAGTCCTATGACTGTGGACAACGGGGTCAATAGACATTGGGGTGCAACAGCCAGTGTCTGCCACAAGCACCTACTGGGTACATTGAACATGGCTGGGTGCTAGGGATTCAGCAGTAAGAAAGTCCTTGACCTTGAGGAGCTCTCAGGGGAGACGAACATGTAAACCAATAATTAGAATTTGCTTTAGTGGATGCTTGGGCCATGTACCATAAAAACCCCAAGGCAGGTTGTCTTGATGTGCTCGAGCTACCATAACAAGGCACCATAGACTGGGGACTTAAATGTAGAAGTTTATTTCTCACAGTTCTGGGAGGCTTGAAGTCCAAGATCAGGGTGCCAGTGTGGTCAGTTTCTGGTGAGAGCTCTTCTCCTGGCCTGCGGATGGCTGCCATCTCACATGATAGAGAGAGAGAGAGTGCACCCCAGTGTCTATCCTTATGAGGGCACTAATCCCATCACGAGGGGCCCACTCTCACAACCTAAACCTAATTATCACCCAAAGGCCTCCACCTCCAAATACCATCACATTGGGCTTCAACATACCAATTTGGGGGAGACACAATTCAGTCCATAGCCCTAGGCAACTGGTTAGGCCTGGTAGAGGACAAGACAAGGGGTCAGAGGAGGTGTCCTATGAAGGTGGCATCTCAGCAGAGTCTCCAGTCATCACTGTCCTTCTCTTTCCTCTCTGTACCTCCTAGAGGTATCTGCGTCCCTGTCTCACTCTCCCCTTCTCTACCCAGAAGCACTATGGCCCATGGCCACCCTGAGAACTTTGCCCTGAACCCAAAGAAGCTTTTCTCTGTGAGTGTGTATGTGTGTGTGCATGTGCACGCATTGTGTGTGTCTTTTTGTCACACTCCTCCTTTGAACCCACTCCACCTTTGAACAAACAAACCATAGCCCCCTAGCTTTGAAGCAAGACAGAAGCTTTGTTAAAGCCATTCTGTGAGCAAAACTTGTCTTCTCTGATCACCACTCACTTGGAGGTCCCCAAACTGGAGAGAGGCATCTCTAGTACTCTGAAAATGGAATGCCTCTGCTTAAATTAACCAAGTACACAGCACCCACACGAATGTGCATGCACACACACACACACACACGCACGCACACACACTCATGCTCAAATAGAGTCTCTCAGAAATGAAGATGCAGATAAGAGACTCAAGGACAGGACTTCCTTGCCCTCTGTCAGTTTACAAGAGAATTTATTCCACATATTCATCTATGAATATTTAGCAAGGCAACAGTAACATCCAATGACACCCATGACACCTATGAGATACACAACTCGGAGAGCCCTCTCCCAGGAACGTACACAATGCTTCATGTCAACGTTTTAACTGGACTGAATGTTTGAAATGCAAGCCTTAGCTTACAATAATCCTCCCCTCTCTCTCGCTCACTTTCTCTCTTTTTTTATTTGTGTACTCAGCCATTCCCCCATTTTTGATGCAAACCATCAAGCAAATTCTGTACAATAACAGCAGATCTGGTGGGGTATGGGACAGCTACCAAGGATTTGAGAAGTGCTCCTGGCACAAACAAATTTTCAGACATTACATTCTTCCTTTTTTCTCAGGAAAAAACACGCACAAATTAGGCAAGTGCTCTTCTAAGATTGGCTAACAAGGTTTAACATTCAATAAACCTGCAAACTTTTGATAAACCACTGTGGCCAGCTGAATAACGGCCCCCAAAGAGATCAGGTCCTGATACCTGGGGCCTGTGAATGTTGCCTTATATGACAAACGGACTTTGCAGATGTCATGAAGTTAAGGAGCGTGATTTAGGCTTTAGGATCCTGGATTATCCAGATGGGCCCTAAATGTAATCACAGGAGTCCTTATAAGACAGAAGCAGAGGGATACCTGTCTATAGGAAAAAAAGAAGGTCATGTGGTGATGGAAGCGTGGAGGAAGGGGCCATGAGCCAAGGATTGCAGGCAGCCACCAGAAACTGCAAAAGCAAAGAAACGTTCTCTCCTAGAGCCTCAGAAGGAACCAGCTCTGTCAACACCATGACTTTAGCCCAGTGAAACTCATTTCAGACTTGTGGCCTCCAGAACTGTAAGAGAATACATTTGTGTTGTTTCAGTTACTAAGTTTGTGGTCATTTGTTATAGCAGCAACAGGAACCTGATACAGTCACAAAAGCTGTAAAGGCAGGGCTCTGTCCCAACCACAGGCGTCCCCAGCATCTCCTGAGGAACTAACCTGCAGTTCTGTCTATGGGGCTCCATTGTCAGTATGAAACCACGGGGAACCATGCATGTCCTAGGGGTCTTGTTCCTGTGTGCATTTTTTTTTACATCTTTATTGGAGTATAATTGCTTTACAATGGTGTGTTAGTTTCTGCTTTATAACAAAGTGAATCAGCTATACATATACATATCCCCATGTCTCCTCCCTCTTGTGTCTCCCTCCCACCCTGCCTATCCCACCCCTCTAGGTGGTCACAGAGCACCGAGCTGATCTCCCTGTGCTATGTGGCTGCTTCACACTAACTATCTGTTTTACATTTGACAGTGTATATATGTCCATGCCACTCTCTAACTTCATCTCAACTTACTCTTCCCCCTCCCCATGCCCTCAAGTCCATTATCTACATCTGAGTCTTTATTCCTTTCCTGCCCCTAGGTTCTTCAGAACCCTTTTTTTTTTTTTTTTTTTAGATTCCATATATATGTGTTAGCATACGGTATTTGTTTTTCTCTTTCTGACTTCACTCTGTATGACATACTCTAGGTCCATCAACCTCACTACAAATAACTCAATTTTGTTTCTTTTTATGGCTGAGTAATATTCCATTATATATATGTGCCACATCTTCTTTATCCATTCATCTGTTGATGGACACTTAGGTTGCTTCCATGTCCTGGCTATTGTAAATAGAGCTGCAATGAACATTTTGGTCCATGACTTTTTTTGAACTATGGTTTTCTCAGGGTATATGCCCAGTAGTGGGATTGCTGGGTTGTATGGTAGTTCTATTTTTAGTTTTTTAAGGAACCTCCATACTCTTCTCCATAGTGGCTGTATCAATTTATATTCCCACCAACAGTGCAAGAGGGTTCCCTTTTCTCCACACCCCCTCCAGCATTTATTGTTTGTAGATTTTTTCATGATGGCTATTCTGACTGGTGCAAGGTGATACCTCATTGTAGTATTGATTTGCATTTCTCTAATGATTAGTGATGTTGAGCATCCTTTCATGTGTTTGTTGGCAATCTGTATATCTTCTTTGGAGAAATGTCTGTTTAGGTCTTCTGCCCATTTTTTGATTGGGTTGCTTGTTTTTTTGATACTGAGATACGTGAGCTGCTTGTAAATTTTGGAGATTAATCCTTTGTCAGTTGCTTCATTTGCAAATATTTTCTCCCATTCTGAGGGTTGTCTTTTCGTCTTGTTTATGGTTTCCTTTGCTGTGCAAAAGCTTTTAAGTTTCATTAGGTCCCATTTGTTTATTTTTGTTTTGTTTCCATTTCTCTAGGAGGTGGGTCGAAAAGGATCTTGCTGAGATTTATGTCATAGAGTGTTCTGCCTATGCTTTCCTCTAAGAGTTTGATAGTGTCTGGCCTTACATTTAGGTCTTTAATCCATTTTGAGTTTATTTTTGTGTATGGTGTTAGGGAGTGTTCTAATTTCATTCTTTTACATGTAGCTATCCAGTTTTCACAGCACCACTTATTGAAGAGGCTGTCTTTTCTCCACTGTATATTCTTGCCTCCTTTATCAAATATAAGGTGACAATATGTGTGTGGGTTTATCTATGGGCTTTCTATCCTGTTCCATTGATCTATATTTTTGTTTTTGTGTCAGTACCATATTGTCTTGATTACTGTAGCTTTGTAGTAGCTTGATTCCTCCAGCTCTGTTTTTCTTTCTCAAGATTGCTTTGGCTATTTGGGGTCTTTCGGATTTCCATACAAATTGTGAAATTTTTTGTTCTAGTTCTGTGAAAAATGCCATTGGTATTTTGATAGGGATTGCATTGAATCTGTAGATTGCTTTGGGTAGTAGAGTCATTTTCACAATGTTGATGCTTCCAATCCAAGAACATGGTATATCTCTCCATCTATTTGTATCATCTTTAATTTCTTTCATCAGTGTCTTATAGTTTTCTGCATACAGGTCTTTTGTCTCCTTAGGTAGATTTATTCCTAGGTATTTTATTCTTTTTGTTGCAATGGTAAATGGGAGTGTTTCCTTAATTTCTCTTTCAGATTTTTCATCATTAGTGTATAGGAATGCAAGAGATTTCTGTGCATTAATTTTGTATCCTGATACTTTACCATTCATTGATTAGCTCTAGTAGTTTTCTGATAGCACCTTTAGGGTGTATATGTATATGTATAGTATCATGTCATCTGCAAACAGTGAGAGTTTTACTTCTTCTTTCCAATTTGGATTCCTTTTATTTCTTTTTCTTCTCTGATTGCTGTGGCTAAATCTTCCAAAACTATGTTGAATAATAGTGGTGAGAGTGGGCAACCTTGTCTTGTTCCTGATCTTAGTGAAATGGTTTCAGTTTTTCACCATTGAGAACAATGTTTGCTGTAGGTTTGTCATATATGGCCTTTATTATGTTGAGGTAAGTTCCCTCTATGCCTACTTTCTGAAGGGTTCTTATCATAAATGGTGGTGAATTTTGTCGAAAGCTTTCTCTGCATCTATTGAGATGATCATATGGTTTTTCCCCTTCAATTTGTTAATATGGTTTATCACATTGATTCATTTGCATATATTGAAGAATCCTTGCATTCCTGGGATAAACCCCACTTGATTATGGTGTATGATCCTTTTAATGTGCTGCTGGATTCTGTTTGCTAGTATTTTGTTGAGGATTTTGGTATCTATGTTCATCAGTGATATTGGCCTGTAGTTTTCTTTTTTTGTGACATCTTTGTCTGGTTTTGGTATCAGGGTGATGGTGGCCTCATAGAATGAGTTTGGGAGTATTCCTCCCTCTGCTATATTTTGAAGAGTTTGAGAAGGATAGGTGTTAGCTCTTCTCCAAATGTTTGATAGAATTCGCCTGTGAAGCCATCTGGTCCTGGGCTTTTGTTCGTTGGAAGATTTTTAATCGCAGTTTCAATTTCAGTGCTTGTGATTGGTCTGTTTATATTTTCTATTTCTTCCTGGTTCAGTCTCGGAAGGTTGTGCTTTTCTAAGAATTTGTCCATTTCTTCCAGATTGTCCATTTTATTGTCATAGAGTTGCTTGTAGTAACCTCTCATGATCCTTTGTATTTCTGCAGTGTCAGTTGTTGCTTCTCCTTTTTCATTTCTAATTCTATTGATTTGAGTCTTCTCCCTTTTTTTCTTGATGAGTCTGGCTAATGGTTTATCAATTATGTTTATCTTCTCAAAGAACCTGCTTTTAGTTTTATTGATCTTTGCTATCATTTCCTTCATTTCTTTTTCATTTATTTCTGATCTGATCTTTATGATTTCTTTCCTTCTGCTAACTTTGGGGAATTTTTGTTCTTCTTTCTCTAATTGCTTTAGGTGTAAAGTTAGGTTGTTTATTTGAGATGTTTCTTGTTTCTTGAGATAGGATTGTATTGCTATAGACTTCCCTCTTAGAACTGCTTTTGCTGCATCCCATAGGTTTTGGGTCGTCATGTTTTCATTGTCATTTGTTTCTAGGTATTTTTTGAGTTCCTCTTTGATTTCTTCAGTGATGTTTTGGTTATTTAGTAGTGTTTTGTTTAGCCTCCATGTATTTGTATTTTTTACAGATTTTTTCCTGTAATTGATATCTAGTCTCATAGAATTGTGGTCGGAAAAGATATTTGATACGATTTCAATTTTCTTAAATTTACCAAGACTTGATTTGTGACCCAAGATATGATCTATCTGGAGAATGTTCCATGAGCACTTGGGAAGAAAGTGTATTCTGTTGTTTTTTGGATGGAATGTCCTATAAATATCAATTAAGTCCATCTTGTTTAATGCATCATTTAAAGCTTGTGTTTCCTTATTTATTTTCATTTTGGATGATCTGTCCATTGGTGAAAATGGGGTGTTAAAGTCCCCTACTATTATTGTGTTACTGTCAATTTCCCCTTTTATGGCTGTTAGCATTTGCCTTATGTATTGAGGTGCTCCTATGTTGGGTGCATAAATATTTACAATTGTTATATCTTCTACTTGGATTGATCCCTTGATCATTATGTAGTGTCCTTTTTTGTCTCTTGTAATAGTTTTTATTTTAAAGTCTATTTTGTCTGACATGAGAATTGCTAGTCCAGTTTTCTTTTGATTTCCATTTGCATGGAATAAATTTTTCCACCCCCTCACTTTCAGTCTGTATGTGTCCTGAGGTCTGAAGTGGGTCTCTTATAGACAGCATATATATGGGTCTTGTTTTTGTATCCATTCAGCCAGTCTGTGTCTTTTGGTTGGAGCATTTAATCCATTTACATTTTTTTTAAAGAAATTCACGTTCTTTTATTTATTTATTTATGACTGTGTTGAGTCTTCGTTTCTGTGTGAGGGCTTTCTCTAGTTGCGGCAAGTGGGGACCACTCTTCATCGCGGTGCGCGGGCCTCTCACCATCACGGCCTCTCTTGTTGCGGAGCACAGGCTCCAGACGCGCAGGCTCAGTAATTGTGGCTCACGGGCCCAGTTGCTCCGTGGCATGTGGGATCTTCCCAGACCAGGGCTCGAACCCGTGTCCCCTGCATTGGCAGGCAGATTCTCAACCACTGCGCCACCAGGGAAGCCCTAATCCATTTACATTTAAGGTAATTATTAATATGTATGCTCCCATTACCATTTTCTTAATTGTTTTGGGTTTGTTATTGTAGGTCTTTTCCTTCTCTTGTGTTTCCTGCCTAGAGAAATTCCTTTAGCATTTGTTGTAATGCTGGTCTGGTGGTGCTGAATTCTCTTCACTTTTGCTTGTCTGTAAAGGTTTTAATTTCTCTGTCGAATCTGAATGAGATCCTTGCTGAGTAGAGTAATCTTGGTTGTAGGTTTCTCCCTTTCATCACTTTAAATATGTCCTGCCACACCCTTCTGGCTTGCAGTGTTTCTGCTGAGAAATCAGCTGTTAACCTTTTGGGGATTCCCTTGTATATTATTTGTTGCTTTTCCCTTGCTGCTTTTAATATTTTTTCTTTGTATTTAATTTTTGATAGTTTGATCAATATGTGTCTTGGCGTGTTTCTCCTTGGATTTATCCTGTATGGGACTCTCTGTGCTTCCTGGACTTAACTATTTCCTTTCCCATGTTAGGCAAGTTTTCAATTATAATCTCTTCAAATATTTTCTCAGTCCCTTTCTTTTTCTCTTCTTCTTCTGGGACCCCTATAATTCAAATGTTGGTGCATTCAATGTTTTCCCAGAGGTCTCTGAGACTGTCCTCAATTCTTTTCATTCTTTTTTCGTTTTCCTGCTCTGTGGTAGTTATTTCCACTATTTTATCTTCCAGGTCACTTATCCGTTCTTCTGTCTCAGTTATTCTGCTATTGATTCCTCCTAGAGAATTTTTAATTTCATTTATTGTGTTGTTCGTCATTGTTTGCTTGCTCTTTAGTTCTTCTAGGTCCTTGTTAAATGTTTCTTGTATTTTCTCCATTCTATTTCCAAGATTTTGGATCATCTTTACTATCATTACTCTGAATTCTTTTTCAGGTAGCCTGCCTATTTCCTCTTATTTGTTTGGTCTGGTGGGTTTTTACCTTGCTCCTTCATCTGCTGTGAATTTCTCTGTCTTCTCATTTTGCTTAACACTGCATTTGGGGTCTCCTTTTCGCAGGCTGCAGGTTTGTAGTTCCCATTGTTTTTGGTGTCTGCCCCCCGTGGGTAAGGTTGGTTCAGTGGGTTGTGTAGGCTTCCTGGTGGAGGGGACTGGTGCCTGTGTTCTGGTGGATGAGGCTGGATCTTGTCTTTCTGGTGGGCAGGACCGCGTCCGGTGGTGTGTTTTGGAGTGTCTGTGAACTTATTATGATTTTAGGCAGCCTCTCTGCTAATGGGTGGGGTTGTGTTCCTGTCTTGCTAGTTGTTTGGTGTTGGGTGTCCAGCACTGTAGCTTGCTGGTCATTGAGAGGAGCTGGGTCTTAGCCTTGAGATGGAGATCTCTGGGAGAGCTTTCGCCTTTTGATATTACGTGGAGCTGGGAGGTGTCTCATGGTCCAGTGTCCTGAACTCAGCTCTCCCACCACCAAGGCTCAGATCTGACACCTGGCCGGAGCACCAAGACCCTTTTGAGAAGCCTGAGGTCTTCTGCCATCGTTCTGTAGGTGTTCTGTATGACTTGTTCCACATGTAGATGTAGTTTTGATGTATTTGTGGAGAGGAAGGTGATCTCCACGTCTTCCTCCTCCACCATTATGAAGGTCTTTTGTGCATTTTTAAAAGTCCTCTGTTTTTCTAATAATAAAGTCAATACTGGCCCATGGTAGGAAATATAAGATCTAAAGAAAAGTCAGAAGGACATAAAACAAAAAGAAAAATCAAAAAGAACATAACAATCACCCATAATCCCACCCTTCAGAAATAACCTTCTTAATAGCAATGATCACAATTTGTAACTGTAAGTTTATTTTCATGATTCTTTTCTTAATATTGTCTCTTCTTTCACCCCTAACCCAGACAGTAAGGTCCATGAAGGTAGAAACCCACTGTATTTTGTGTGCCACATCTCTGGTGAAATGCTCAGTGCCTGATATACAGTAGATGATCAATAAATGCAATGCATACTACTGTATATAAAATAGATAAACAAGGACCTTCTGTATAGCACAGGGAACTACACTCAATATCTTGTAATAACCTATAATGGAAAAGAATGTGAAAACAATAGACATATATATTTATATATACGTATAACTGAATCACTTTGCTGTACACCTGAAACATTTTAAATCAACTATACTTCAATTAAAAAATAAGTGCAATGCATAATCATTGAATGAATGACCCTTACTCACATCTTGGTACTTTTCTTTCCAGTCTTTTTTTTGGTGTGTATTGCCTATTTTCACATGTTTAAGACTGTTCTACAGCCACATATTTTGGGCCTACCTTCCTCACTTAATATTTTATCCTGAACATGTTCCAAAGTCATTAAATAGTCTTCAAAATTTTGTTTTCATGTCAACCTAATAGCCTATCCTGTGGCTGTTCCTTTGTGAGCTTACTTTTTTTTTTTCTGTTATAAATAGTGCAGTCATAAACATCTTGGTGCATACATCTTTATCCACGTTCTGATTATCTTCTCGAGGTAAATTCCTAGGAGGGGCCATTACAGAGCCTGGTGCATCACCTCACCATTGTTACAACCTGCTATAGCTATCTGTCTATGCCTTTAAATACTTTAAAACCAACTCTGTTATCAAGAGGGGAACCTCAGGGTCCTAGAATAGCAGTGCACACAATCTCGTAGTGAAACTGATCCACTTAGTTTTTATTTAAGCGGAGAACTCTTTTTTTTTTTTTTGGCCTCACCATGCAGCTTGAGGGATCTCAGTTCCCCGAACGGGAATCGAACTGGTGCCCCCTGCGGTGGACGCACGGAGTCTTAACCACTGGACTGCCAGGGAAATATCTAAGCAGAGAACTCTGGCTGGGTGACGGGAGACCCAGGCACTGGAGTGAGATTGGCCACTTTCTAACCATGTCGCTTTTCTCTGGGAAATTGGATGTCTTCCTGTTTAAAACAGGGAGGTTGGGTGACGACTTTAAGCTCTCTTCTACCAAGAAACTTCTAGCAATTCCTCTTGGGGACCATTACAAAAGCCAGTGAAAATTAGGGGTCATTCATGCCAGACCATCGAATATTGATTTAAAAAGTCAGACTTACCAAATTTGTAAATTAAACCATAAGAAGACTTTTGCCACTCTCCTGTCTGCATGGATATGGCATTTGTTGCCTCTGAATGTTTGTTGAAAATTTATTCAAATCATTCAAAGAACATGAAAAACCTTCCCCTCCATGAACAGACTAAAAGAAGTAATTGGCCTGAATTACCAGATGCAATAAATTCCATTTCTGCAGAGTCACAAGAAACAAAAGGTGATTTGTGGGAAATGCTTTTGGCAGGATTTTAAGCTGTATTATTGACAGGACTGTCCTCTCGTGCCTTGAAAACATAATCTGTGTCTGACGTAGGTAACAACACAGACAGCCAGTGCTCTTCTAATCTAGTTCTTGCTTCTAAGCAAGACACCTAAATCATTCCAGACGGCTCCTGCTCCGCAGTTCTCTTGGAAATTTGACACTTGCTCTTCTTCAGTCAGTCAGTCACTCAACAAACATTTGCTGGGAAGCTAGTCCAGGCCCTTTGCTGGATCCCAGGGAGATGGAGCTGAATAAGGCATGCTCTCCTGGGCAAAATGAGAAGAACACGGAAATCCCAGCTCTGCCTCAACCTGGCCGTGTGACCTGAGAAAACACACCTCTCTCATTTTAGCCTCCTGTAAACGGGGCTGTTAATACCTCACCTGGGCCAGTTATGAAGGACGAGTCAAGCTATGTAACACAGGCGGCCCAGAGTCTGGTATGGAGAAGACAAGCAATGTGAGTCCCTCCATCCTGGTCTAGAAACTCACAGCTTGATGAGCAAGACAGAAATCTAGGCTATTTCAGTCCAACAGTTTTTTACAGAGTTGTGCTTAAGCGTAGAGAGAGAAACCACCCACTCTGGGTTTTTAGATGCATAAAGGGGAGTGTTCAGAGTGTGTTGGGGGCAAGGTGAAGGGTTTGCAAGCCCATCCTATGCCACCTTTTAGAGCCAAATGGTTGGAATCGGTCTGCAAGGATCCAGGCTGATGGGTGTTTATTTAGACACACATGCCAACAGCCTATAATACATGCCCAGAAGAGGGAAGGAGGCCAGCAGCATTGATGGATTTTATGTGCAGGAAAGAATTGTGGCTGTGAAATGTGTAGATGCTTCGTTTTCGGATTAGGCTACAGGAAGAGAGGAAATGTCTCTCTCCCCAAAGCTAGAGAATTGGGCCAAGTTGGGCTGCAGGGAGGATTTCTGCATTTGGAAGACACTGTCATCTGGGGGACCTGGGCTTTGGGGCAGCCTGGGTTTGGGTCCCAACTCTGCCACTTACTAAGCGCGTGAGGACCGGCAAGCCCCGTTTTCTCGGAAGTTTCATCCTGTGCCTGATGGGGGTGAATGTGGCGCATCCTTCCGAGGGCTGGTGTGAACGTCGAATGGCGTGAGGCTGGGAGAGCGCTTCACACAGGGCCCGGCCCCCTGCAAGTGTTCCGTAAATGTTAGTTATTATTACTTGTAGGCAGGAGGCTGGTTACTATGCTTCTAATGAAATGTTCCTTTGAATCCAAAGAGTCTTTGTCTTTGACTCCCTGCATTTATGGAGAGTTCAGGGGAAACTTTTACAAGTTGGAGAAAAGGGCCAGTTGTGTACTTTCACCCTGGCGTGGCAAGCCGGTGTTACAGCAGCCGCTTCTGAGTGGCCAGTAACCCACAATAGCAGGAGGTCTTAGGATTCAGATTCAGCAGAGATTTTCGGAGCACTTTTTACATTCACTGCACTCTGGACGTCACCCTCCCCTTGTTTAATGTCAGTTCACCCACCCCCTTGGCAACAGCACGAGGGAGCATTAGTGTCTCTGGAGGCACATAGAGGCCAGGTGATTTGCCCGAAGACACACAGCTTGGAGGTGGCAGAGCAGGGATTTCAACCTGGATCCAAATGATGAGTGGCCTTTCATAACTTCACTCCTGGAAGGATGTGTGTCCCCTAAGAGGTGGGGTGCCCTGGGAGACCTGTGTGGGGACCACAGACTCCCTTCTTGCTCAGACCTCCTGACTACAAGCAGAAAGACTTGTACGCAGGAGACTGACTGTGTCCCAGACCCGAGTTCCTGGGACTGGCATCCAGGAGGGGTGCCCTTCTGATTCTTTCAGTCACATCAACAAATACATGAGCCATCATTCTGCATTGCCATGAACCCAAAGGCTTCTTGAGAGCGCAGGATAAGCAGAGCTCATTCACAGGCTGGGCACTGTGTGCTGGACAGTGTCCTGGAGCATCAGGGGACAAGGCTAAGCCTTTGGGCCTCTCCCTGTGCCTGGCAGGGGCTGGGGCCAGCACTGTGCACGCCCCCTTCAGGGAGCCAGGACTCGCTCACGAAAGGAACCAGCCTCTGTCCTCGTCAACTCAAGACGAGAGGACATCCCTGAGCCACCTCTGGGCCTCGACTCTGACTCCAGGGGAGAAGCTCAGCCCTTGGACCTGGGGAAGGATGTGCAAAGGCCAAAGCATGTCATCTAAGGATAGCTCAACCATCTGACATGCCAAAATGACCAGAATGCAGCAAGAGACCCACGAAATCCTAACTCCTTGTGTGTTCAGAAATCACTATGCAGCCTCTGATTGGCCTCCTTCCCAGCCTTGGGACCTCCCTAGAGCTCCTGCCACGTGAATGGCTCAGGGGCTGTTTCCCCACAGGCCCCACCCATTCGGGCCTGGGCTTGTTCTGGCTGTGCCTTCTGTCTGAAACCTTCCACCCCATCACAGGCCTTCATTCATTGCCCACATCCAAGGACTCTTCCCCTCTCCTCCCAGCAGCCCCAACACCGCTCCCCTGCGGCATTAAGGAGCAGGTGTCAAAACTCCTGGGAGGTGTTCATCTTTGCCTCCCCCGTTCTTGGGTCAGCTCACACCCAGGGGAGCTGAATAGAGGCTTGTTGTATAAATTCCATAATTAGTCACGAATTCTTGCTGTCCCCCATGTGCCCTTGCTCCCCCATGTCACCTCATTCGGGGGATTAAATAACTAGACTATATAGTTAAAAAGTGCTCTCTCGGGACTTCCCTGGTGGCGCAGTGGTTAAGAATCCGCCTGCCAATGCAGGGGACACGGGTTCGAGCCCCGGTCCGGGAAGATCCCACATGCCGCGGAGCCACTAAGCCCATGCACCACAACTACTGAGCCTGCGCTCTAGAGCCCGTGAGCCACAACTACTGAACCCGCACACCTAGAGCCCGTGCTCTGCAACAAGAGAAGGCACTGCAATGAGAGGCCCACACATCGCAACAAAGAGTAGCTCCTGCTCGCCACAACTAGAGAAAGCCTACGCGCAGCAACAAAGACCCAACGCAGCCAAAAATTAATTAATTAATTTAAAAAATAAAAGGGGGCTCTCTCAACATGGTTTCGTTCCTTACAATAAACCTACAAGGCAGCTGTTCTTACTGCCCCGTGTCAGTATTCTTTCCCTTTTTTCTCCCAATGATAAAACTTAGGCCCAAAGAGCTTATGATTCCCCACAGCTTGGTGGTAGCAAGGATGGGGGTCAGCCTGAGCTCTGGGCCCTGCGTGCGCCAGGAGCAAGCGCGTCCCCCAGCCCCAGTGGAGAACAAGTGAGGACCCTGCAGCTCCTCACCTGGGCCAGGTGGGGTGTGGCCCAGGCCTCGAGGCCCTCCTGCAGGGCGGCCCGTCCTGCCTGCCCACGGGTGGCCTCCGCCAGCTGCCCTCCACCGTCTGCCGATTCCAAGCTTTTTGGCAAACTGGCACCTAATCCCCCACCATCTGTGAGCAGAGCGCATCTTGGCTACCTCTTGGTGCTTCTTCAAATCAACTTGCAAGTTTTCAAAGTGACGCGAGTTCTTGGTGCTTGCAAAAATGTCAGCTTCCGTCACATCTTATTAAAACTGAAAATATGAAAAGGTTTCGGATAAACTGAGACGAGGCCAGTTTTCCTCTTTTCTTAAGTGAGATTGCTTTCTTTTCTTTCTTTCTTTCTTTTTTTTTTTCAGAAATGTAAAGAGCTTGGTTGTTTTTCTCTGAGCATCCGAGTGATGATCATCGCCTCTGCACCTGTTGCCTGCCGGGGGAGCCACCATCGGTCCACACTGCAGTGGCTCTGCCCAGACTGTGTGAGGGAGGGGTGTTTCAGGCCACTTCTAATGAGGACTTATTTACGTGGGGTCCCTTGATGAGTTAACAACTGTGGAGAAAATTCTCATAGCAGGTAACACCCCTGTGCCAGGAACAATGTCCTTTATGCATCTTCTTATTTAATCTTAGGAAGTAGATTCTCCTTTCATCTCCATAGAGATGAGGGAACGGGGTCCATTGCTTGGCTAGTAAGTGGGAGAGTGGGGATTTCAATCCAGGCAGGCTGGCTCCAGAGCCTGTGTTCTCCTCTTCAGGACACGGCCTCCATGCTCCCAGCCAACTCCTCCCGCGATGACACGGGGGCCAGGACCACCTCGTGGGATGTGCAGGCTGGAGGGAGGTGCTGAGGGAGGAATCTGAGCTGGGGGCGGGCAGGGGCAGAACTGCGCTGTGAAGGTTACTGTGGTTGCACTGTGGATTTACTCTTCCTCCCATTAAGCGGCTACAGCTGCACAGCCCAGGGCTAGGTTCTAGGGGGAATACAAGATGAATAAAACCCAAACCCAAACCCACACCCAAGGGAAGAAGCCCTTGCTTAATGACGGAAGCCCCAGAATGAAGCAGGTGGCCTCCTGCTGCTACAGGATCAGCCCCTACTTTCTGAATCCATCCCCACCTCACTCCCCTCCTACCGAGGGTCTGGCCACCAGGTCACCCAGGCCTGGTAGGAATCTTGCTACCTTGCAATCGGCCCCCCTCCGCCTGCTCCCAACTTAGTTCTTTTGGGACACCACCTCCTGTTGCCCGCCCTGCAGCAGCCGTGCCCCTCCACGCGTGGTGGCCTTTCCGGGGCTTGAACCCTCCCGTCCACTTCTCTGTGGGTGGGTCAGTCTCCCCCACCAGGGGGAGGGGGGTTCCTGGAGGGTGGGACACCTAGCTCACGCATCTCTGGGTCCCCACTGCCCGGCACACGGCAGGCACTCAGGAGGCGAGTGTAGGTGGACTCTCGCGGGGTTAAAGGAATATGAGGGCTCCCTGGGAAGGCGGCGCCAAGGGAAGGTGACACTCCGCCGGTTGCATGGCCAAGCATTCGCCTCCGTTTCCTGGTCCATAAAAGGGGCGTCGTGGGAAACCTCACAGAGCTATTGGAGGGTCTGCATGCCTGACAACTAACACTCAGTGCGTAGGGCTGTTACCACGGCAGCCACCAAACCCACCAGCGCCACTGCTGCTGTTACAACCTCTCGCATCAGCACCACTATCACTGCGGGTACCATTACTACTGCTGCTGCTGAGTACTGTTACTGCTGCTGCTGCTGAGTACTGTTACTGCTGCCACCAATGGTCCCACCACAAGTACCATGAGCAGGACCATACTACCACTGCCGTCACTGTTACTGTAACTACTGCTGTTACCACTATCACTGCTGCTACAACCATTACGCCACGACCAGCGCTACTACCCTGTCTCTGACTACCGCTAGTTGTCGTGGGGTTGTATTGCTGCTACTGCCACCACTATTACTACGGCTACCACCCCTGCCTCTACCAACACTGCTGTTCCCACTGTGGCTTCTGCTGCTGCAGCCACTACTGCTACCAACCAGGGTTCTTGGCCTCCTTAATCAATAAAAATTGATCAGAGGCCAGACAAGAAATTCAGGCAAGGCTTTTTGGGGCCCCTGCTGCAGCACATGGGAGCGAAAACAAGTAACAGGTGCCCTTGCTTATTCGCTGAACTAGTGGTGAGCTGATTCCTTAAATGGGGTGAGGTAGGGGTGTGTCCAGGGGCAGCCAGAGGGGTGGCTTGGGTGGTCTGCCCACCCCCTTGGTGTTGCCGTGTGCAGGGATCATGTGCAGGACACTGATTTTGCTCCCAGCTCCTCAGAAGTGGCAGTTGGGTCTTTGGTCTTTTTGTATCTTGTTGTTCATAAATTTGCCCCAGCTGTGCATGCACACAGTTATTTCTAGTCCCTTAGAATTTCTTTGTATTCTGTTGCTCAAGGAGGAGACGTCTGTCCAGGTGCAAGCACTGCAGCAAAGTGTCCCAGGTCTCAGGTCCCAGCCTGTCTCACTACCACCCCCAGTACCGCCACAGCTATGACCATAAACACTCCCAGCTGCTACTGCCGCTATCACTGCTGCCACGATCGCAAGCAGCACCACCACTGAGAACACCGCTGCTGCTGCTGCTGCGACAACCGCCACTGCTCTGCCACCACCACCACGATGACCTCTGCTGCCGTTATTGTCACTGGCTGCAGATTCCTCTCCTGCCAGGACCGCGGCTACTGCTAGCAGAGGAAGAACAAAGACTATGTATAAAATCACCAAAGAAGGTGTACAAAGGGCAAACCCAGAAAAAAACAGTCATTCTGGCTAACGATCAGATCACTCTAAAAGACCCTTGAGGGGCTTCCCTGGTGGCGCAGTGGTTGAGAATCTGCCTGCCAATGCAGGGGACACGGGTTCGAGCCCTGGTCTGGGAAGATCCCACATGCCGCAGAGCGACTAGGCCCGTGAGCCACAATTACTGAGCCTGCGCGTCTGGATCCTGTGCTCCGCAACAAGAGAGGCCGCGATGGTGAGAGGCCCGCGCACCGCGATGAAGAGTGGTCCCCACCTGCCGCAACTAGAGAAAGCCCTCGCACAGAAACGAAGACCCAACACAGCCATAAATAAATAAATAAATAAATAAATAAATAATTTTTAAAAAATTTAAAAAAATAAAAGACCCTTGAGACATCATGTTATGGCAACTAATTAGGGGAAAATATGTTAAACGGTCCTATGCAAGGCAAGTGAGATTGAGCTAAAAGCCTGCTTCCATAGTACAGGTTTATGATGGACTGCTTTAGAATGGCAAATGGCGATAACTCTCAAAAGCCTGAAAAATGTCTTTGAATCCTAATCCCCACTTCTGGGACTAATTCAAGAGACGAGGAGGAGAGAGGGAGAATCTATTACCTGAAACTTGATCAGTATCAATGACAATGGAGGCGAGAAAACCCAAGGGTTTGACTCTCAGGGAACAATGACCTCAATTGGTATATTTCCACTTGTGGAATATTACACAGCTTTGAACCATGATGGTAATAAATGGTTTGTACCACCAGGAAAGATGTTTACGATGTATTGTTAAGAGGAAAAGATTATCACATAAAATAGTATGTACACTGTGTTTAGAGTATTGTAAAAAAATATGTATGCTCTTAGACAAGTATTAGAATAAAACATAAAAAAACGAAAACAGTTATTGGAAGATTTGGATATTCAGACTTAAGGGATTTTTCACAATTTTCCTTACTATTGCTGTCATATTGTTTTTTCAATACAAATGAAAATAAAAAGAACTGTACAAACAATCTAGTGATAGGGGTATTTTTTTCCCTTCGAGTATAACATAGATGTGTCTACTTAAAAGACTTCTCTTTTAAAACCTCATTTCATACCACAACAAAGAGTGCCCAACTTTTAGTTCGTTTCAGATCAGTTTCTAGTAATAAATTTACTCCCATTCACCACGTGTAGAATTTGTACACTTTAGGAGATTTGGTGATTATACAGGAATTCAAAATTTTTAATAATTTCCTGAAGGGTTTTTGAAGCAGACAATGAGCTTTCCCTATTTCTTAAACAATCTGAATGATGGAAAATATCCAAAATAGCTACGCCTGAGTCTTTATTTCTTCCCTCTATTTTCACGTACATTTTTGCTGTCGTGGTTGTCCCTGCACTTCTGCAAAGAGGAATTCTCCTTTTGAAGACAAGAAATTATAGTCATCTTATCCCTAATGCACTGCTAGATAAGAAAAGAACTTATTATCCTCCAAGAATCTGTACACAAAGCCTTCATCCCAGCAGGCAGACTCAATCTCCTTGGGACGGGTAAGCATAAAATCTGACCCAGAGATTTCAGAGCTATGGGAAATGGGTATTTATGTCAGCACTAGCACTACCAACTGTTTTGATTCATTCAATAGAGACCTGGAAAAAAGAAGATAGGGCTGGAAAGAGCCTTTCAGATCATCCCATTCAGCCACGTCATTTCACAGATGGGGAAATTGAGGTCCACCAGGATGCTGCAACTTACCAAGTCCATGCTGCCACTTAGTGGCTGAGCAGGGACCCCAGCTGCCCCCCTAAACCTATTTTGAACCTCTTTAAGATGATCACATTTTCCTACCCCCGAAATGAGGCAAGTCTTCTGATGAAGGGGCCTCCCTAGTTTCTGAGTTTATTTGTAAAATAGAGACCTGACCACAGAGCCATTCTGTGTGAAAAACTTTGGGAAGCAAAAGACAGCATAGCTGTCTAATTGTGCCAGATTGCTTTTAGAGAAAAAAAAAAATCTCATTTAGTTATACATTTAGCCAATGATGATAAAACAGAATGACATAAAATAAAAACAAAATTCATCTTTCCCTCCCTACCCCGAAAAAGAATCTCTTGTGTTTGTTCATATCCTGCGCTTTTGGAAGTTGATTTAAAACAGTTAACAATGAAAGACATAGTCACCAAGTTGGAGAGTAGAAATTCATAATTTAAAATCAGCCCAACGTTGATGGTAAGCCGCATTTCCCCCAGCCCTCCTCTCCCTCTAGCTCCAAAGCAGAAGAGGTTGGGAACAAGCTCTTGGGCTACATACGCTCGGATAGAAGCTTTGTGAATGGCCGGCCACAGGGTGGGGACCGTGCTGGACCTGTGTCCTGCTTTTGCTCCATGGTGACATGGTGAACAGTGCCACCCAGAGATGGACTGTGGTTCATGAGCCACTGCTGGGCAGAGGGAGCGGCAATCCCGTCCTGTTAACCCCACCCAGGTGAGACCCAGGCCAGGACCAGTCAGCTCTCTCTCTCCCTGGAGGAGGAAGGAGATGCTTTCAAGGAAGGGGCACTCCCACATCAATCCTACCCCAAAGGGCTGAGGTGTGGGATGGGGCTTCCCAGCTCTTCTCTGGCAAAGTGGAAGGATGGCATGGCTTCCTGTCTCATGGACCAGATTGGGAACTTGGGAGCCCTCTTGCAAGAGAGAAAAAAATGCAATGAATCAGTGAATCCATGATTTAAGTGTTTGAGGTCCTGGAAATCTGGGATGTAGGAGCCCCAAGGCTACTAGACTACCTTTGCCCCAACACCCAGCTCACCACCACCACCACCCCCACACACACACACACACTCTAACACTCGGGATTTTGAGTTCTCACTGAGGATACCATTGCCATGGACCATGCACTGCCCATCAATGGGCTTTGCTATCCGATTGTTGCAATGAGACTACAGCAAGCTGTGATGGGGATGGTCACTCCCATTTCACAAAAGAGGAAAGTACAGCTCAGAGAGGCCCTGGAGCCCTGCCAGGGTCTCACGGCTGGATGCTTGCAAAGGTGATATTTCTTGAAAGGCTGGTAGTGAGATTTGAACGTTGCTTTCTAACACTCATGATCTTTCCTGACCCTGTTTCTTCATGAACCTCGAGCTATTGACCAGGAACTTGGACAAGAACTCAGACCATCCAGAGACCAGGGAGGGCTGACAGCCCTGGAATACAGAGCACTCTGAGGTGGGAGGAAAATGTACTCAGAGACTGTCTATACCAGGTCTCCCATGAGGCTCAGGGCGGGGAGAGATCCAGAGTCACCTAACATCACTTTCTGCTCTCCTGGCAGGATTTGTAAACTGGTGGAAGCCTGTGGGTTGAATGCATGGATGTGGATTGAATGCCTCTGCCCTCATCTTAGTTTGGGTTTCTCTAAAGCAGAGCCTGAGACAAGGATTTGGGTACTAGTAGTTTATCTGGGAGGTGATCCCAGGAAGCACATGTGGGAAAAAGGAATGGAGGCTGGACAAGAGGAGAGCCTACAAAGTGTGGCTCTGGGGGGCCCTGGGAGAGCCCGTGTAGATCACACCCCAGTACGGTACCCCCAGAACTGAGGGAGCCAGGGCATTTATCCACCATTTATGCCCTTCCTCCTTGGCTAAGAATTAATCTCCATTAGCTCCCTGATTGTTCTGCTACCCTGTGGGCCAGAGAATCACTTCAAGAGGAAGGAGACAGAGCAAGCCTTCAGCGTGGCAGTGGATGTGGGCCCCCTCCACCTCCCCATGCCATCCCAACCCACAACACAAGCCTAGCAGCTCTGCCTGCTCTGGCGAAGACTTCCTGCCCCTGGCCTCATGGGCACCATTAGCAGGGGTGAGGAGAGGGCCCCAGGAAGTCTGCCAGCTCCTGGCAAGACCCCCAGCCCCCTACACTACCGCCACCACCACTCAGAGCCTCACCATCATCATGTGCCTTGAGGTCCTGGGGACAAATAATGCAATGCCTCTTCCTTGGGTCACATCAGCCCACCCCAAGGCATCCAAGGTTCCCACGTCACCCCTTATCCCCTTGTGGTCCAGGGCAGCAACCCACAGGCCCTATTCCTCCCCACCACAACGCTTCCCATTTCCCTTCCCTGGCTCTGTCTACCCCCCAACTCTCTGTCCCCCATCTCTGCTTTGTCTTCACAGCATGTAGTACCATCTGACATACAATGTAGTTTCCCTGTTTGTCTCTACCCGTCAAGAGCAGAAGTTTCAGGAGGGCAGATCTTCTTGTCTGCTTCTTCACTGCCCTAACCCTGGCACTTGGGACGATGCTGGGCATGAAGTCAGCAATCAAGAAATGTTTAATCTGGAGAGTGACCACTAATGAGCACAGGGTTTCTTCTGGGATGATGAAAATGTTCTAAAATTGTGGTGATGTTTGCACACGTCTGTTAATATACTAGAAGCCATGGAAGTGTATACTTTAAATGGGTGAATTGTATGGTATGTGGATTCTATCTCAACAAAGCTGACATTAAAAAAGAAAAAAAGGACCATTAGGGAATCCAGAAAAAGAAGAAGTAGTTCATCCATGTTGAATGACCACAGTGGCCAGCTTAGGAATCAAAACTACTTCCTCAGAGGTTGAGAGGGCCAGAAATATAGAAATGCCACAATGGCCACAACGTGTGTGATACATATCAAATGTGTACGTTTACTAAACGAACACTTTCAACACCACAAAACGTAGCACAATTCACTGTGCTAATCGCAAGATAATAACCACATTCATTTTAATGAATTCTTACTGCCCAGCCTGCACCCCTGGAATGGGACCTCCTGGGGACACGCAGGTGAAAGTTGTACAACAAGAGTCTTGTTTGGCCCTTCAGTGCATCCCTGCAACTGAGTCTGCAACCTCATCGGGGAAGCCACCCAAAGTCCAAATTCAAGGCCTGTTGTTAATAAGAGCACCCCACTTCCTTCCTCCATATGTCCTGCTTTCCGCGGAGGCTCCACCAGGCCACCATCCCACAGCCTGTCCACCGGCACCTGTGCCGACCACCCCCCTTGGCCGCCCATCCCTCGTGGGCAGGAGGCCACAGCCCTCCCCACCCCCTGCCGGCAGCACCACGCCATCCATCCCTCCATTCCTGCTCCTGCTTGATTTTCCCCTGTAGCACCTGCTACCATCTACCACACTCTATATTTGGTTTTCTTAGTTGCTTATTTCTGTAACAAACTGCAAGCTAAACAAGGGCAGGGATTTCTGCCCACTTTTCCCACTGCTAGTTCCCTAGCACTTAGCACTGTACCTGGCACGTAGTAAGCACTCAATAAATTGCTCCTCCTGTGAGGCACCAAACAACCTACCCGGCAGCTGGGGGTAGTCGGCCCAACATGGGCCATTTCTCAGCTGGCTCCAGGGACTGGCTCCCAGGCCCCTGCCCTCTGCTGGGTCAGCGGCCCAGAGCTCGGCCTCCCACCCTCTCTGCCTAGGCTGACAGAAGCAGTGAGCATTTCCACAGACATCGTCCTCAGACCAGCCCTGACAGGCAGATTCCGTTAATTAGGGCACCCTAGCCAATGACCTATGGCATGAATATATTAGGCGAATGTCCTGGGGGGTGATGTTTTCTGGATTTTAAACAGGTCCCTCATTAACGCCCTGCCAGGTCTCCTGCTGAAACAGCACCAGGCTCGTCTCAGGGGAAGGCAGGTGCTCACCAGGGAAAGAGACAATGCTCTGAGCCATCTGGGCTGAAAACTAACCTCTGCTGTATTCTCGTAGGGGACCTTGACTCCAGCCAGGTCATCAGGACACACCTCAGTTTCCTCGCCCAAACATAGAGAAGGCCATTTCCCAATTCCAGGAAATATGAGAAGGATATAGCACATGGCACTCTGCGAAGGGATCCACCTGCCTGAGTGACCCGGAAGGGACTGATCACCTGGGGCTACTTCTTGGATGATGATGATGGTGAAAAGTTTTAATGAGCATCTATTTATTTACTCTGTGCTACTTTGCTGGGTGTTTTCACAAAACTCGTCTCATTTAAACATCTCTGTCAATCAGGAAATAGGCATTATGATCCCATTTCACAGATGAAGAGTCATGTCCTCAGAAAGATCGAGTGAGTGGTCCTGGAGAAGTCAAGCTGGGGAACTGGAGGGGAATCTTTGGAGCGGACCCTGAGTCAGAGCCTGGTGTCTGAGGCTGTCTCAGGCTGTCTCAGGCTCCAGGAGGGTAAAGTCTCTCTCTTGGGAATGGTCAGGGCTTGGTCCTTCCATGGCATAGCATGACCCCAAGGTCACATGGCCTCACTGGCCTGCTCCATGACACACAAGAGGTCTTCCCAGCCTTGCCCATCCTTCTGGTCCCCAAGCCCAAGCAGCCTCGGAGCACTCTGTAAGCCCCGCTGACTGAGAGGCAGGCTGGAAGAGTCCAGGTCAACACAATGGGGACCTCAGACCGAATCAAGAAGAGCATCTCAGGTGTGACAGCTGAGCCCCAGACAAAAGGGTCAGGGTCTGGGTCCTCATATGATAACAGGCTCAGATATTTCCCAAATGGGTTCCTTAGAAAGCTGACCACACCAGATGCTCTTTGGTGATTGGAGAGGAGTGTCTCGGCCAGGCTCACTGTACACACGGACAGATGCAAGAGACCTCCTATAGGACCCAAGCATCACCCGAAGTAGTCAGCCATGGGACACTTTTCACCTGCTTCCCACCTTCCAGAAATGCTGGCCTACATCAGTTTCCCACCTCAAACAAAGCACGAAGGAAACCCTGTTGTCCTTGGTTAGTCCACTGGGATTTTGAGTCTGCACTAAGGTATTCATGGAGTAGGAAAAGGAAAAGAGACTTGTGTTTGCTGAAGTCCCATCACTGTCAGGTACCAGGCGAGGCTCCTTTGTCTACGATACCATTTAATCTTTTTTTTTTTTTAATTTAATTTTATTTATTTATTTATTTTTGGCTGTGTTGGGTCTTCGTTGCTGTGCGCAGGCTTTCTCTAGTTGTGGCAGGCGGGGGCTACTCTTTGTTGCAGTGTGTGGGCTTCTCATTGCTGTGGCTTCTCTTGTTGCGGAGCATGGGCTCTTGGCACGCGGGCTTCAGTAGTTGTGGCATGTGGGCTTCAGTAGCTGTGGCTCACGGGCTCCAGAGTGCAGGCTCAGTAGTTGTGGTGCACAGACTTAGTTGCTCTGCGGCACGTGTGATATTCCCGGACATAGGGCTTGAACCCGCGTCCCCTGCATTGGCAGGCGGATTCTTAACCACTGTGCCACCAGGGAAGCCCCCATTTAATCTTTATAAACGATTAAAAAGCCGTGTAAAAGTGGTCATTGACTGTGCTTGCCCAGCATCTATTCCCCAGCCTTCTGGAAATGGCATCTCAATGTTCTTTTCTCGGCACCCACCCCCTCCAACTCTTTTTTTGATAACAGTTTTGTTGAAACAGGATCACATATGGCACAACTGACCCTTTTAAGCTGTACAATTCAGCAGTTTTTAGTGTATTCTCAGATGTGTGCAATCATCATCACAGTCAATTTTAAACATTTTCATCCCCTCAGAAATAAACCCTGTAGCCTTTAGGGTCACCCCTCATTCCCCTATCCCCCTAAATCTAAGCAACTGCTAAGCTACTTCCTGTCTCTATAGATCTGTCTATTGTGTGCAGTTTATATAAATGGTGTCATACAATATAGGGTCTTACATGGCTGGCTTCTGTCATTCAACATAATGTTTTCAAGACCCATCCACACGATAGCATGTATCAGTGCTTCATTCCTGTTTATGGATGAGTAATATTCCTTCACACAGGTATACCACATTCTGTTTATCCATTCGCCTATTGATGAGCATTTGGGTTGTTTCCCCCTTTTGGTTATTATGAATAACGCTGCTGTGAAGATTTGTGTACAAGTTTTTATGTGGACGTGTTTTTGTTTCTCTTAGGTGTGTATCCCTAGGAGTGGAATTGTTGGATCATATCATAACTCTTTGTTTAACCATTTGAGAAACTGCCAGACTGTTTTCCAAAGTGGCTGCACTATCTTACATCCCCACCAGCTAGGTATGAAACTTCTGATCTGTCCCTACCATCACTGACACTTGTCATTGCCTGGCCCTCTCTAACTGGTAACCCACATGGGGCTTCACAGCTGTGCAGAGACCTTGGCGTGGCCACCTCCCACCCTACATGTACCCATGTGTCGCTTAGGCATTTTGTGCCATGGAAAGTAGTGGCATTTACGCTGATGAGCAATCCAGTGTAACAACAGGTTTCTGTTGATTCTTTTCAGGTTGTGTAAGTGTTACGGGGGAGAAATTCTGAGTTGGTAGACACTGAGGGACATATACTGTGCAGGAAGAGAAAGCCCTCTTCTGAGTTTGAGCTCCTCTTGCCCTGTAGGCTGGGTGACATACTCCCAGCTCGGAGCCACAGCTTCCGCACCTGTGAAACCAGGTCACATTCTCACAGGGCTTTAGTGGACGGAGCCTGAGAGACGACACTTGTAACATCAGATGTTCAGACTGACCTCAAACAAACCCTGCCCAACATTTGGGTCTTTCCAGCCGGGCTTCTGGGTGCTTCCCAGTTCTGCCTCCTGGCACCCAACACACGGAGTTCCATCTCTTTTCAGGCTGCATCAACAATGCTTCTGCCTTTTTGCTCAGATGGGTGGGCTTGGTTATAACAACCAACGTGTTACTCAACACTCCTTATCTGCCCAGCTCTGCCCTGGAGTTTCGCACATGCAACCCCTAATCCTCCCAGCAGCCCTGAGACAGTGGATTTAGCATCTCTAGGTTACGGATGCAGATGTGAAACTCAGACGGTTGAAGGCTGGTACGGGGCTCACAGCCAGGAAGGGGCAGACGGGACTAGGAAACCAAGTCTGGCTGTACCGCACAGCTGTCCTCATGGCCACACCCAACCTGCCTCCTCTCTCCTCCTTTCCTCACCTCCTCTCCAGCCCTCCCTCTTCATGGCTGGGCAAAGGATGGTCCAAGGACTAATAAGTCTGTCCCAGGCACCTTGCACAGAGGAGGAGATGGCTTTACCGAGCAGATTCTTCCCAAGGAATCAGGCAGGGAGCACCTTTTCTTTCCCGGCTCCTGGTGAGCCGCCATCACCACCACCCCTCAGAGCCCACCTGGCCCGGCTGTTAACAGTATCCCTGGTATCATGACAAGAAGAGGATGTCAGTTTTCAGCTGCAATGGACTCCTTTTCGGCTCTGCACTAAGAGTCCATTGAGGATGCCCTCGCCTCTAAACTGTGGGGTCCCCAGGTTAAATTCTTTGTAAGCAGATGTTTATTTTTAGAGAGCCGCTGTATGGGCTATTATTGAATGCTTAAGCAGTTCCTGAAGACGAGGGTCACCAAAGGCTTCTGCTGTAGAAAAACCTCCACATAATACCGCCTGCTGAACAACACTGCTAAGGGAGAAAGAGGGGGAGAAAAAGGAGTCTTTTATTTAAAGAAGGAGGAATTTGATGAGGGGGAAAAACCTCTGAAAGCATTTCTGTTGAAAGAGGCAGACTTGTATGTTTCCATTCAGCGTGGAAATGGATTCAGTAAAGTTTATTTTTCAGGGTATTTTGAATGACAATGACAACACCCGTCAGGGCGCAGAAGATGGGCTGTGACCAAGAGACACCTGCAGGCCTTGAACACAGAGCTTCGTACAAGGCTGGAGGTTAATGTGAGCTCACAGCGCCCCTTGCTATATTTTGTTTCTATCTCATGCATTTAGCCTGGGAAAGATGAAAGACCTTGGCTCTCAGACAGCTTGTGAGAGCTGAAAGGGAAGCTGTGGGGTTTCCTCCTGGTCTAGACAGGGGAGGTTCTATGAGATACTGTTAAGGGCAATAATGGCTTTTGGTCCCTACACAATGGTGCTGAGTCCAGTCTTGATAACAACAATTTAAGAAGGATGATGATAAAGCCAGCATTTCCCCAGCTGCCAGTTCCCGTGAAAAGCGTGTTCTATGTCTTAGTATAATCAATCCTCAGAACGACAGAGGAAGTGGGTATTATTACTCCCCATTTATAGCAGAAACTAACTCAGAGTGGTTAAGTTACTTGCCTGAGGTAGAGACTGTTGTGTGTTCATCAAAACTCATTTCTTTTTCTTCAGGGACATGCAGGTAGACCAGATATTCCCACTTCCCAGATCCGAGTGACGGAGTGATTTGAGTTCTGGCCAAGGGAATGCAGGCAGAAGGGTGGGCCCCACTTCTAAGCCTGGCCCGTGCCACCCTCCCATGAGCTCCTGCAAGCTCTTTCGCCACCCACTGGCTGAACGGAGAGAGCCCTACAAGGATGTAGAGACACAGATGGAAGGACCCCATTGAGCACAGGTCAGGCTACCCAGCCAGGAACACCTGCACTAGACTGTGGTGTGAGTGAGGGATGAACATGCTGGGGTTGGACCCCTGATGACTCTGAGTTCATCTACAATGGCAGCTACTTTGGGAGAGGCAGCATGCAATTCTACTGTCACATGACCCTAAGGAAACCTGGAGACTTGTCGTCACACTCCCTTAATCAGCCCACAGTGTGATGGGCAATCAATCAGTGTTTCATTACTCCCTACTCCATGCCAGGCTCTACCAGCCACTGGGGTCACAGACAAGTGACAGGGTCCATGTCCTCACTCCAGCCCTTAGCAAGATGCCATTTTCATCTTTCCCTTGACCAGTATTTTGGAGCACACCTGTGAACCAAGAAGTGTGGTGCTAAGCACAGGGGACAGGAAATGGAAATGTAGCCCCAACTCTTAAGGGGCTCGTGGACCAGTGGGAACATCCCAGAGGGTGTCCCAGGGCCACTGAGAATGAAGTCATTAGTCGTCTGGCTATGGGAATTTAGAGAAAGGCTGTCACAGGAGGTGGAGGTTGAGCTGGGGCTTGAAGGGTGAGGGAGAGCCAAGTGGTCAAGCAGGGTGAGGGGAGTCAGGAAGAGGGGCCAGCATGAGCAAAGACACAGCATCATGAGAAAGAAAGTCGTGACGGAGGGGATCCGAGGTCTTTGATGTGACCAGAGCCTGAAGTGCAAGGCAAGAGTCCCCTCCATACCAGCATCTCCTTGTTTCAGGCTCTCATCACCATGGCAATGGCCTCCTGCCTCCAGCCATCATCCTGCCTGAACTCCACATGGGCTCTCCAGGGTGATGACTGAACTTACAGTGGTCCACGAGGGCCCTCTGATTCCGGCCCCTGCTGACTCCTCTAGTCGTATCTCCTGCCACTCCCTGCCCTGAACTTGCTGTTTCAGCAACTCTGAGCCACTCCTTGCTGCTTGATGCCTCCGTGTCTTTGTTCACACTGTCCCCTCTGCCTGGAATGGCCTCCCTGACCCAGACTCGTCCACCTCCCCCATCATACTCACCTCCTACAGGATTGTCCTTACCTGACCACCCCACGCCTACAACAGTGGGGTCCAGTGTTCCTCTGTGTCCCCGGCACACCCTCTATCGTCACCCTTGACCACACGAAATGGATTTACCTGTTCATTGGCTGTGTCCCGCTCTTTGCCTCCGCACTGTGCTGTGCCTGGCACACAGTTGATGCTCCGTACATTTGCTGAGCTGATCAGACGGAGGACAACCCGGTCCGTCGGACTAAAGCCCAATCACACCAATGGCTTTCGGTCACCTGGATTCAGTGATGGTCAACCCAGCTGTAAATAAAACTGGAGTTGGCTCTGCTTGGTGTAAGACCGATAGTTTTTTCTCCTTTAGACCACTCTGCCTTTGTGACTTGGGTTAGGTTCCCCGGAAGCAGACTTTGCAATGCAGATTCTTCTGAAATAATCCATTAAGAGGTGTTCCCAGGGGAAACATGTAAGGGAGCAGGCAAGTCGGGCAGGGAGGGAAGAGAGCCACCCAAGGGACTGGTATTCAGCAAAGTCCCACAGATGGCAACTTCGGGAAATCCATGGGTAAGGACACACCTCAGAGTTGTCCAATCAGGGGCCAGGACGTAGAGGTACTCTCACCTGGATTCCCAGCACTTCTGGCCCTCCGTGTACATGAGCTAAGTGAACTTCAACTGCCTGAAGGCAGTGCTCCAGCAGAAGGCCCATTGCTGGCTCTTGGAAGGTAGAAGCAGTGGGTGTGAAGTGGGTCCAGGTGGGGTACTGGCAGCTTCTGCTACACTCTCCTGTCTCGGTTTTCCCATTTGGACAAGATAATCCCCTGGGTCTCTTCTAACTAACTTCTTCTGGCTCTGTGACCTCAAGACAATATTCCAGTCCCCAGCAAACTGTCACCAGAGGCTCAGAAAGACACTGCAGCCAGCCAGAAGCAATGATGAGCCTCTCGTCAGCATTCAGGAGTCTGATGAGGGGTGCAGAGCGCAGGTGATGCCCTCACAGGAGTCCTCTCAATGGAGCTTCATCAATATGGCACCATGAGCAGCCAAGAAACCCTGCCATCTGTTCTGGCTCTCCTGGCACAGTCCTGCCAAATCTAGCCATCAAATTCCCATGGAATTTGTCATGGGACAAATTCCAGCTTGCAACTCTCAGTTCAGGCTTCCTTGGGCTTTCACCAAGGCTCATAGAGGGAGGAGACATGATGGGAGTTTCATAGCAGGAAATGCTCAAGAGTTATGGCTGTATATGCCCATCCGGTGCAACAAGCCCAAGGAGAGTGGATGGCATGGTACCTGAAAACAAGAGGGCTTTGGGCATCAGAAGGACTGGATTTGTATTCTGGCTTTACCTTTACCAGCTGTATGGCCTTGGGTAAGGGACAGACCTTTCTGAGTCTTGTTTTCCCCATGCCAAACCATACAGAATCTTCAGGCTGTTGTGAGAGTTACACTGGATGTCATATGTAAAGTGCTCTGCACATAGTAGGTGCTTCAAAAACATGACTGTCTTTTTGCTCCTTCGCTTTATCCACTTATCCTCATGCCCATTGTCTTTCTTAGGACAAGTGTTCAAGAAATATTGGTTGAAAGAATATGTGAATGGATGTTTGGATGAATGGGTGGATGGATAGGTGGATGTTTGGATGGATGCATGGGTGGATGTTTCAGTGCATGAATGACAGATGAATGGATGAACTAGTAGGTGGAAGAGTCTGGTTTTTGAAGTTGTGTAGACTTAGGTTCTAATCCCATTCTGCTGTGTAAAAGTCTTCAGGTTACTTTACCTTGCCAAACCTCATCTTAAAGATGAGGGGGGGGGGGTGGTCATAATTCCTATTTTCCAGACTTGCTGAGAAGAAAAAACCCAGGAATTTGTATACAATACACCAGCCTAAGTAAATGGCACATGGGGGGTGCTCAACAGATATTATTTCACGTGGGGATGGAATGACTGGCCCCAGTTCTTCACCCCTCCCTGCATTCACATCCTTGCTATGGCCTTGTCATGGACAGAGTGTTTCCTCCACCCATTGACTTTGGGCTGGGCCGTGTGACTTTTTTTTGGCCTGTGGCATGTGGGCAGGAGTGAGTTAGCCGGTTCCAACCCTAAGCCTTAAGAGACCATGCTGTCTTGTGCTTCTGCCATTGCCATAAGAAGGCTTTCCCCTGGGTAGCTGCTGCCCCTTCTGTCAAAGCCCCAAAATTAACACATATGGAGCAGAACCACCCCACCAAGCATGGCCAGACCCACAGTGAAGCACAGCTGCCCGGCTGAGCCCAACCAACTTGCAGATTTGTGAGAATAAGAGATGTTTAAAACCACTGAGTTTAGGTGTGGTTTGTTACGTGGCATTTGGTAGCAACAGCTGACCAGTACATGTTCCAATCTGTGGGGCTCCCTAGGTTCCCATCCACTAACTTATACACCCAGAACTAGACCCCTTCTCTCCCAAAAAGGATCCAGCCTGCTTCCCCCATCCCACCACCATCTGTAACTCACCTCCTCCGTTGACAAGTTTTTCTCCAAACGTCTACATCCTGCAAACACCAGTAGAGTCCCCCTCTCTTGAAGCAGCACATTAACAGAAAGGCTTTCACAGGCAAGAGAAAGAAACAGAGGCCAAGGTCTTCTTCCCAGCCTCTAAAAAGAATCTTTTGTTGGTGATAATGCCTTCAGCAAGGGCGCTCACGTTCTTTGACCAACCACTCAGCATAAGTTAGGGAAAGAGGTATACGTTTCACTGAAGCTGCCCACTTCAGTTTTCTCTTTGTCAAAAAAAAAAAAAAAAAAAATTAAAAGCACTTCACGTGTACATTTAAGTACATCATTACTTTCTGGGTGCTTTATCATCATTACTGAGTAATGTTGTTACCCACAGAATCACAGGAAGACCTTGACTCCCAGTGAATCACACTGCCTTCTGCTTTGGGGCTACTCCACCCAGCACATCGCAGGCTTTGTTCTGCCTGTGCTATTGATGCCTCCCGTGAATGAGTAGGAGAAGAAGCTCTCCAAGTAAATAGACACACTTTCTGTTTCCATTCAAGGCTTTGAGCCATTCTTTAACCTCAGATGATGCTGGATAAATGGTCTTTGCTTAGGAGGTCTGCAAAGGCTCAAAGGGCAGAATTTTCCTTGGGGACCTCCATTTATCTCAGTAGATAGTGGGGACAATACAAAGAGAAGGGAGCTGGTGCTGGAAAGACCTGAGGTGGTTCAGGGTTCTGCTGGGTTGGGTGTGTGGAAATTGGATGGTGAGTGTGAAGTTATCGGAACTTAATTGAAATCTCTAATCCCTAAGGCACTTATGGCTCACAAAGTTACCCAGTCCTTCCCGGGTGAGAATAAGTGGAAAGTGCCTGAGAGCCCTGCTCTTGTTCTGGAATGTAGTCTCACTCGGTGCTCCCATGGATTCCATCTTGTCCTCCCATCGCTCAAGCCTCTCACTGATGAACGAACCACAGGTCCTTTATGCTTTATCACTTGCAAAGCAGCTCCCCATCGTATCTTCACTTAACCTCAGTGCCAAGGAGGAGGGCAGCAGAGCATGGAAGGCAACTGAGGCCCCAAATCTTCAACCTCTAAAGGCGCACAGAGCTGGTACCTGCAGAGCCGGGCTGGGGCCCTAACCCAGGACACTTTCTGTTACAAGACAGAAATCCCCCAAAATGGATTTGTCGGCTCCTTGAACAAAATGGAGAATGCACCCAGGAATCATTCATTCATTCACCAAATATTTATTGAGTGCCTACTATGTGTCAGGAACTACTGACACTAGGTGCTAAACAATGGCCCTTCCAAAGCTTGCAAATTATAGGTCTGAAAATCAGAAAGGAAATTTTCGACTTGGTTGTGTGATCTTGTCTCAAATCACACTGATGTGAGAGAGGCATTCTAGAGCCTTCCAAAATGCGTGGAGTTGTGGAGCAGAGGTGGGTCTCACATCCTATGAGCCACTGGGGGGCAGAGGCGAGGCTTATTTGTGTCCAGATGTCCAGTGCCCAACATGTGCCTGCCCACAGGAGGCCTCAGAAGGTGTTAGGAATGATCCAGACGCCTTTGCTTTATCCACCATTGGCCCCTGGCCCACCTCCACCTGGGGGGCCTCCCAGATGGTTCCTGACCATCCTTCCCCCTTGGGGCTCTCCCCCTCCCGTCTCTCTCCCATGCCCCTGCCTGCCCGCCCAAGGGGCCCGACCACACATCATTTCGCCTGCGTCAACCTGCCAAAGGCTCCCAGGGCCCCTCAGGACAAAGTCAAAACCATTCAACAGGACCTGTACGGCCATCCTTGGTGACACGACCCTTGTCTGTTTCTCCAGCCTTCTCTCTCACCACCATGTGCCTGTGACAACATCACACACACAGAGAGATAGAAACACACAGAGATATACACACACCACACACACACACACCACAGAGACAATACACATACACACCCCTCACACACACACACACACCACACATCACACATACACACAGACACACATACACATACCCACAGACACACAAACACATCACACAAACAGCATGCACACACCACACACACAACCCTGCTATTTCTCACCCTCACACTCTGCTGTCATTCCCCTTCCCCAGGGCACCTTTCCTGAGCAAACCTCCCCTAAGCTCCCTCCTATGTGTGCCCGGAATGCTCTCCAGGAGTCGGGCTCCTGCTCTGAGCATCCTACAGGCATCGTCTCCCCTGACTCTCACTCCAGCCCTGTGAGGAGGAGATTCTGGCTCTTCCCATTTTCCAGAGAGGGAAACTGAGACTCTGTGCAGCTGTGCGATGCGACCAAGGCCACAGTGACAGAGCGGGGCGCCAGGAGCCCCCAGGCCTGGTAGCTCCCCAGCTCAGCCATGGGAAGGTGCAATTCGCCCCATTTTGCAGACGCCAAACCCGTGGCTGTGGAAGTTCAGTTCTTGCCTGAGGTGGCCCAGCCCCCAGGGATCTGTGAGAACGCTCCTGGCTCCCGGCTCCCCGGGGGTCTCCAGGGCTCCCTTCCAGCACCCGTCCCTCCCCTAGACTGGGAGCTGTGGGAAGACAGGCATGGTGTCTTACTTGTTTTTTCGCCCCAGCACCTGGTACAGGACCAGCCCGGAGCAGGTGCCCCAGCAAATGGGAAATGAATAAACACCCGAGCCAGTCCAATGTCAAGAGACGGTCACGCTGTCGTGGTTGGCAGGCTGCATCCACGTGTCTGAGGGGCAGAGGAAGAGAGATTAGGGGTCCCCTGCCCTTGGGAACCAGCCCTCTCCCTCCTGGAAAAGCATAGGACTTAAAAGCTCCGGCTTCTGTCCCGGCTCTGTCCTGATGAGACATGCGACGCTGCAGAGAAACTCTCCCTGCTTCCCCAGCCCCGATGACCCAAACGGTAACTCTGCCGGCCTTCGCCCGGAGCCTCCCCTCTCCTGCCCCACCAGGACGCCCGAAGGCTGTGCAAGTGCAGAGGACAATACCAAGGACCCGGACTTGCATCCCCGAGGCGAGGGCGGTGTGCTTGGGGCAGGGGCCTGTCTCACGTGAGTTTGCATCAGCGAGAGTCTTTTGGGGCCAAGAAGGACAGGGGTTGCCAGGGAGGCTGCTGCAGGGGTCCGTGCGGGGGCCGATGAAGCCCTGTTGGGCACAGCCTGTGGGCTCTTTGGATGGAGACGTGACAGCCCTGCTAACCTGATGACCACAGAGCCGTGGAAGAGACGATTCGAATCTGCCTCCCAGGTTTCTGCTCCCAGTGGACGGCGACACAGCTCACCACGTTGATGGGACCAGAACAGTGTGAGGTTATAGTGGTGACTTCTGCCTGGCACCCGTTACGTCAGACAGTTGCAGGGGCACAGAGTTTGTTTAGGGGCAGCCGTGGGCTGGAAATACACTTTGGGATCGTTGATGTACAGTGGTACAGAGAGACTTCCCAGAGAGCATGGGGCCAGGGTGGAGTCTGGGACCCAGGAAATGCCATCTCTCAGGACATTGGGAAGACGTAGAGAAGGAGCAGTCAGAGGGGAAACCCTGAAGAGATCACTGTCATTAAAGCCAAAGAAGGGAAGAATTCAGAAGGAGGTGGATTCAGGGCCCCAGGCCCGGGGGTGGGGGGGCCAAGACGAGAACTGGCTTCAGCAACTGCAGGTGTAACGAAGACAGGGCGGGCACCTCGCGCAAGCGCACCGCGGCTCTGCTGCTGTCGTCACCTCCTCGTTACATTCTACCCGCCAGGGATGCTTGTCCTGAACCTGACACATTCCCGGGGCTTTCCTGCTCCTTCCTGGGCAGCACCCTGTCCTAAGATCGCTCGGAAGTCACAAAGACAGTCTCGGTGGTCACAACGTACAGAACAGGAAGGTGATGAGACCCCGTGCTCGATTTCAGCTCTGCCCGCCTCCCTCCCCGAGTGGGGGTGCCCACGCTGGTGCCCTACGGTGGGAGGGGCACGGCAGACACCCTGCTCCCCCGTGCCTCCCCTCTTCCGCGCAGCCCAACCTCCGAAGGCGTAGCCTCTGCCCAAAGCCTTCCCTGTTCCACATCCTGACTCTTCTTTTCATGTCCTTGACCTGCCTGAGGAGCCTCGGAACCATAGAACTGCACTTCACTTTGAGCTCACGTAGGTGACAGTGCTGGCCCCTCGGGGGAAACTGAGGCAGGAAAGCAGACAGGCTGGGTTTGCTCAAGGTGACGGGGGAACAGAGCAGTGTTCCCCCCCATGCTGGGAAGCTGTTAAGGCACACGTGTGAGGGAGGGCCAGCTTCTGCAGAGTCGCGTGGGGTGACACCACTGCAGACCTTCAGACTTCTCTGCGCTCCCACGTGCTATTTACAAAGCTGTCCTCAAGACTCAAGGAGACGACAGATCCACGGATAAAGAAGATGTGGTACATATATACAATGGAATATTGCTCAGCCATAAAAAAAGAATGAAATATTGCCATTTGCAGCAACACGGATGGACCCAGAGATTATCATATTGTACTAAGTGAAGTAAGTCAGACAAGAAAGACAAACATATGATATCATTTGTATGTGGACTCTAAAAAAAATGATACAAAGGAACTTATTGACAAAGCAGAAACAGACTCACAGACATAGAAAACAAACTATGGTTACCAAAGGAGAAAGGAGCGGGAGGGATAAATTAGGAATTTAGCACCCACATATAGACACTACCATATATAAAATAGATAAATAAAAAAGACGTATTGTATAGCATAAGACCTACTGTATAGCATAAGAAACTATATTCAGTATTTTGTACTAACCTATAAGGGAAAAGAATCTGAAAAAGAATATATATATATATATCTATATATATATATATAGATATATATATATATCTGAATCACTCCTGTACACCTGAAACTACACAACATTGTAAATCAAATATACTTCAATTAAATAAATAAATAAGATTCAAGGAGAAAGAAACTTGGTTGTTTCTAAGAATGGGAAACCAAAGGCAATTAAAAAAGAGAGGGGGGAAAACCCATCCAATGTCATTAGACTTCCTCAGAAGCATTTCTCACACTGACAAAAGAGAAAGAGTGAGCTCTCGCTATTTTCCAGAGGGACCATCTATGTGCCCGTGAAGATAGAAGTCATAAAAGAGACCAGGGAGACGCAATAACTGGATATTTCAGTGCACGGGAGACTTGTTCTTTGGGGGAAGGGAAAACCACAGTGGAACACTTTAGACAGCCCACTTAATTTTGAAAGAAAAGGAAAATTATTTTGTGATTTCAATGGCAGCCCGCTCACAGGGTTCTACCACCGCCTCGGCAAGGAAATCAGTTGCCATGGCAACTTCAGGTTGCATCATTAAGAATTTTTTTAAATGTTGAGAGTTGGGAGGCAGGGCTTTAAACCTTGGAGGAAGAAGAAGAGAAGGCGAGAGAGAGAGAAGTAAGGCTTGAGAAGTGAAAGAAGTAACACAGGGGTGAGCAAAGTCTTGGCAAAAGGGAGGAAATTCAGGAGCTCCCTTCTCTTCAAGAGGGTGTTTTTATTGTCTCTCCCAGAATCATGAAAGGAAGCAGCATCTTGCCCCCTCTTGGTTTCTCTTTCCTTCATGTCTTAATTTGATCATTTTTTCTCTTGTCCATTAAAAGGGAAAAATGTAGGAAAATGAAGATGATTTCAAGAAACAGCCTTCATTCGTTTTATATTGTTTTGTTTAAGGACTGAATGGATCATTCTATTTCAAGTTCTTTTCCCACTGTTCTTAAGTGGTTTGGTCCTGAACTTGCCCAGCTGATAAAATATAAAAATAAAACTTTGTACTCTGTGTACAACTTCTTAAATTTATCCTCCAGCTCTTCACTTGTATGGAAAACAATAATGGGATGTTATTAGATAGAATTGTATTTATGTCCGAAGTAGCATTTTTATTCAAAGAACCATGGATGAGAGACGATATCATTGCTGCATCACTGTGATTTGATTTCTTCTTTAGAAATATAGGTTTTGTTTTCTTTTTACCTGTGTCTTCATATGGAAGGAAGAGAGGGAAATTCAGGTGATCACCCAGGTCACTGGTTATCTGGGAAAGATCTGGAAATAGTCCACTTTCAGCTTTGAAATATCTTGATGGCTACCTGCGTCATCAGTTCCATTTTGCACCCCTCCTTGTATTGGTCACCAGCCGTTTATTTTTCTTTATGATGTGGGGCTCCCTTGAAATCCTCACCTGCACCTGACACAGGGTCTCCTCTTTGAAAGAGGGCTCACCCCACACATGGAGGTTCCGAAGGGTGAGGATTTCTGCTTATCCCGTGGAAAGACAAGTGTGCCAGTGAACGCGGCTGTGTGTTGTGATGGCAAAGGGACTGGGGAACTGAGTTTCTGCAAGGGAATGGCTCCGCCTTGGGACAGCAGTTCTCAAGTTTGAGAAGCCCCAGGCTGGAGGGGGGCTGACTGGGTCCCCGCTTCAGCTCTACTTCCACTGGAGGAGAGAACACAGTGCCACCTTTTGTGGCCTTGAACAAATCCTCCAAACATTCTCCAAGCCTGCTTCTTCACGTGGAAATTGAGAACAGTAATAATAGCCACTGCTTACCTTGAACAGTTGGCGGGAGCATCCTGTGAGGTGAGATGCAGGGAAACCCCTGTGTAGACAACAAGGGGTTACATGGGCATCAGGCACCATCCTAAGGGGGAGTAGCTCCAGGCTCCTTCCTTGCCCAAGATTATGCTGGTCACTCTCAGGACCCACCTCCTGCCTGGCCCTCGGGACCTTTGAGGCCACTCTCTCAACTCAGGGTTGACTAAAGACAGACAAAAAGGAAACAGCCTGATATTATGTTATCCACGCTGCCCAAAGCGGGATCTACTCTGTGGAAGCAGCAACCCCAAGATGCCAGCTTCCTCACTCAGACGGGTGACAGACGAGTGAGCCAGTGGGACCGGGGTCCTGGGCAGGGTGTATGAGTCTCCCACTGCTCGCATCACTGACCCACAAGGCTGGCCTTGCTCCGCCTCCAACTCTCCTCTGCTACTGCCCAGCCCAAGGCCCCCCAGCTACTCTCAGGGACCACTCTCCTCCAACGTGAGAATGCCTCTGGGCCCAGGCAACGCTTTTTTCCCTATTGTGCAAGTGACGATGCGATAACAGGGCTCTGGCCCTGGCCCCGTGTGCTTGGGTAGACCCAATTCTCAAATATTCATACGTTTATCTTTCTTTCATGCATCCACCCATTAGTCAACAATCATTTCTGTAACACCTTTGCTAGTCATTTGGCTGAACCAGGGGATTATATTATAGCCATAATATAATATAGATTATTATATTATTACATTATAGCCACAGACCATATCCAGCTTGAGGCTTGTAAGTAAAGTTTTATTAGAACACAGTCATGCCCGTTTGTTAACACATCGGCCATGGATGCTCTCACAATACGAAGGCAGAATTGGTAGTTGTAACAGAGATCATACAGTCCATAAAGCCTAAAACGTTGATGATTTGGCCCTTTACAGAAAAGGTTTTGCCGATCTTGGGCTGGACGCTTCGTAGGGTGGGGAGGGCCCCCGTAGCAGAAGCAGGAGGGTCAAGTTGAGGTCCTGCCCACCAAAGGAGCTTACAGTCCAGTGGAGGAAATAAGTTGTGTGAGCGGTTATTCTATTACAGGGCAGGTTGTCCTGAGAGACGGTCAGAGGAAGTAGTCAGGGCACCCAAAGGCAAGAGGTCCCTGCCTGCAGGAGGACTCAGGAAGGTGTCTGAGGCTGGGCCCTGCAAGGTGGGTTGGGCTTGGCCATGTGCATATGAGGAGATGCAGAAAGAGCAGCCACAGGGTGAAGGATGCAGGGGCAGAGGACCAGGGCAATGCACCCAGGAAACAGGAAGCGCCGAGGCCAGGTATGAAGGCAAGATGGGCGGTTAAGACCATCAGGAGACACGGCTGAGCTTCCCTGGTGATGCAGTGGTTGAGAATCTGCCTGCCAATGCAGGGGACACGGGTTCGAGCCCTGGTCTGGTAAGATCCCACATGCCGCGGAGCAACTGGGCCCGTGAGCCACAACTACTGAGCCTGCGCGTCTGGAGCCTGTGCTCCGCAACAAGAGAGGCCGCGATAGTGAGAGGCCCGCGCACCGCGATGAAGAGTGGCCCCCGCGTGCCGCAACTAGAGAAAGCCCTCGCACAGAAACGAAGACCCAACACAACCATAAATTAATTAATTAATTAATTAAATTAAATTAAAAATTAATTTAAAAAGTTAATGGAACATTAGTTTAAAAAAAAAAAAAAAGAGACATGGCTGGAAAGAGAGGTTTGGGCAGGATCCTGGAGGGTCTGGAATACCAGGATGAGGAGTTTGGAGTTTCTCCTCTAGACACAGAAAAGTTTTTGAGCTGAGTAATGAATAGGGAAGCCGTGCTTTGGGACCATTAAAAAGGCAGCCAGGTGTAGTATAGACTAAAGATGGATATTTCCAAGAGAAATTAAGCCTGCAGATTTATTCTCCCTAACCTAGTCAAATGAAGTAATGTATAAGAAGGATTTTGTAAGCTCTAAAATGTATGGGATTATTATGATTATTTATTATAACAATAATGCTAACCCAGGTAAGATTTAGACCTTTCTGCTCAGATTCATTTCCACGTTTCAATCACTTGAATTCCCCATCCTGGGTTGTATTTTGACTTCCCCAGACTGTAAGCATAGCCCGCATAATATTGGGTGTGATACGATTAAGCAGTAATGGCTGAGCGTTCGTATCCAGGGGAGTTATTTCTGGTGTGACACAGAACATGGCATGGCATTGGAATGTCACACAACAGGACATGGAACTGAACCCAGGATGGAACACTTCCCACCAATGGGACCTGGACACATTCTTCCCATGACCTTGGCCCGGACCAGTGCTGGCTCTGCCGTAATAAGATAATCTCCAAAGGGCTAAATCACAGAGATAAAGAGCCCAGCATCACGCAGCTCCAGCCGGCATGAGGAGGAAAGGAACTGATGAAGGCTGGGAATGCAAGGTCTCATCACCTGGAAATGCAAGGTCTCATCACCTGAGGGGGAGCAAGGGGCTAAGAGGAATGAATCCACTGAAATCAAGAACCAACATTTCATGTCACTGCTCAAAAGATGTGGCTGGAACTTTGTCTTAAAAATGGAAACTAAAAATCATAAAATCAAGTTTATTTTTCCTTATAGTTAAAAAAAATTTAGGTTCTAATGGCAGCTATTCATCAATCTTTAGAATAAATAAGCAGTACGTTGGTGAGGGGCATGATTTTTCCAACGAAATTGTAAGACAACAGGTTACAATGTCCTTCGCTTTAGGTTGGACTTCCCAATGAAATAATAAACAAGTCCTTTTTTTTTTTTTTAATTCAAGGGTTTCATCAATTTTCCCAAAGGCTTTTCTTTATTCGTTGATGTCAAATCATTCAGAGCATCTCTCCCATCATCAGCCATGATGATAATCCAGTGCTCACGCTTCTAAAACTGCCAGGTCTTCTTTGCCGGTGGCTTTTGCAAATCCTTCAAGCAATTCTCCAGTGTCACTTGCAGTGACTTCAAGAAATCCCAACCCTCTTGCAAGATTAACAACTTCACTTTGCAATTGGTTTGCCACCGTGTTCATCCCCAAATCAACAGACAGAAAAGACGTGGATGTGGTGGGCAGAAGAGAGGGCAGTGTTGAGACAGAATGGTGACACCCTCTGGGGTGGGGACCACAAAGTCTGGGGCCTCTACAAACTCAATTGGGCAGCAGAATTATTCACCTGTCCTTGTTCATGGCCCTGGTCAGCTCATTGTAAGTTCCCAGGGCTGGTCTCACTCAGAACTTTCTCTATAGTCTTCAGACACCTGGCTCCCGCTGCCCAGTCTCTGAGAATGACTCACCCACCACTCTTCAGGAAAAATGGAGGCCCTGGGGAGGAACATCCTTCACTTCTTAACCCCACACCTACAGGCTCAGGTGTGTCAGCCATAGCTCTCACCCATTTTCCCTTAGCCCACAGACAAAGACTCCTTCTGCATGAACTTGACCTCTCCACGTCTTCTGCATTCAACCCCCTTCCCACTGGTGTCTGGAAGTGACACGTCATTTGCTCACAGACCTTCCTTCCCTCCCTGCACTTGCCCTGGCTTCCTTGTGAGTGGAACCGACTCTCCATCCCACCGGCTGTGGGCTTGACCACGTGACTAACTATAACCAAGGACAGAGTTGACAGTTCCCAGTGGAGACTTCAAGGGGCATCGCAGATCCTGATGCCCTTGTGCTGCCACCACTTGCAATGAAAAAGCAATGTCCCAGGTGGTCATTGCATCCTCAGTCTGGATCCTGGGATGAGAAACCCATGGAGCAGGTCTGGATGGAAGCCCAGGCAAGCCCACTTGAGCCACAGACCCACAAGGGGTAAGGAAATATTTATTTAGGAAACCACTAAGATTTGGGGGTTGTTTGCTGCATCATTATTGCTATGAAACCTAATACACTCTCATCTTCCCCACAACCTAGGAGCATAGATAAACATGTATAACTTTGTCTGAACAAAATTCTATGGTAGGGCTTCCCTGGTGACACAGTGGTTGAGAATCTGCCTGCTAAGGCAGGGGACACGGGTTCGAGCCCTGGTCTGGGAAGATCCCACATGCCACGGAGCAACTGGGCCCGTGAGCCACAACTGCTGAGCCTGCGCGTCTGGAGCCTGTGCCCCGCAACGAGAGGGGCCGCGACAGTGAGAGGCCCGTGCACCGCGATGAAGAGTGGACCCCGCACCACGATGAAGAGTGGCCCCTGCTTGCCGCAACTAGAGAAAGCCCTCGCATGAAACAAAGACCCAACACAGCTAAAAAAAAAAATAAATAAATAAAGTAGTTATTAATTAAAAAAAAAAAATTCTATGGTACACAAGCGGAGGGATGGGGGTGCAGTTGATTCTGCCAGAGAACAGGAAGGGAGATCAAGGTGAGTTTGGGGTGTTTTGGAGGAAGGTTGTTTGCTTTTTATTCTCTGCACCAAGAAGCTTGATAGTGGTGAGTGTGGATCCTGGAGCCCATTTGCCCACCCTGGGATCCCAGCTCTGTTACCTTGAGCACATTGTTCAAACTTTCTGCGGATCCATGAAACTGACATGAAACTGTCTATGAGATTGAAATGCTGATCATAATGGCACCTCCTCCCAAGCTCATGGGAAGACTGAACTGAGTGAATACATGACACGTAGAGTTGGGCCTGGCACAGAGTCAATCAAGGTGATCTGTGTTCTTGTGTGACTCTCTTTTCCCACCGGCTATGAGCTCAAGGCTGTATCACAACCACCTCTGTGGCCCCATGGCCTAAACACACAGCCTGCTGTGTGGTAGGTGCTTCCTGATGGCTCTTGAGGTACATGCAGCCCATGTACCATTTCCAGATTCCCGAAAGCCTAACACAAGCAAAAATCCTGTGCCACTTGGAGAGGCCTGCAGGGACTCACAACACACAGACTTCCCCAACTTCGTTCTCCGGAAGTAACCCCTCCATCTCCTCCCGTCTCTGCCATGTCCTTGTCATCTCAGCAGGCAACTCTAGCCTGGATGTCAGCTCTGCATCCCCTCAGGCCCTCAAAGCCAGTGGGGTATGAAGCGGGGCAGTATATGTGAAACCCATGTCCAGCCCCCATCACCATTTGGATGCCAGGGGGGCTGGAAAATGCCATCCTGGCCGGACAGCCACGCCCAGGCATTACCAAAGGGAAGCATGAGCTTTATGTCAGTAGCTGGCTATTTATGCCTCGGCCGGTGATGAGAAAGGAGAGTGGCATTTCTTACACATCTGAGCTAATGGCCTGAGCTTCATGCCAGCTACACAATTTTAACAAATGTATTTCCCTGGCCACACCTTCCTGGGCTACGTGGAAGCCCTAAACTGAAGATAATTTGTGTTCTGCTTGTGGCCGAATGCAGGTTTCCAGGAGCACTGCATCCCCATGGGTACACTGTCCCTCCTCAAAGTGGGGAGGTGTGTCTCAACTCTCTATATTTCCAGCTCAGGACCCCACTTTTCAGGTCCCTGTGGGTTTGCCTTGGCCACGCCCAACTCACCCAGGGGCATTGCACCACCTCGGCCACCCAGAGAATCCACGGCCCCTGCCTGGGCCCCTGGGGTGACCTAGAGAGTCAGCCCTTGTGGCAGAATGGTCTTCCTTACCTGCTACACACCTGGACTGTTTTCACTGCTGCAGGTGTCCACACGGGGGCTCACCTCATTCTCTCTGGGCCTCTTCTCCCAGCTGGAGCCCAGGTGAGGTGTAAGGATCTCCTCCCTGGAGTCTGTCCAGGGGCTGGGTGTCTGCATCTCACACAGGGTCAGCCCCTCTTTATTCCCCTCCTCCATCCAGATCTTCCCAGTTCTGACAGCATTTCATCCTCTCACAGGAGCTGCACATCCTGTGAGATGTGGGAAGAGGGGTTTGCTACCCGAAAATGCCATTGAGGAAATATGGCCACCGTTGCATGTTTTCGAAAACCGTCAGCCACGCGGCAGGAATATGTGAAAATTATGGGCAGACATGGGTTTTTAATTTTGTGGGGGAAAAAAAAGATCAGGAAGGAGGGTGTCTGCGAGGGAAATGGGGGAAGAAATGATCAATACTGTCACATTCATGGCACTGTTCCTCTTTTAGAGCATTGGTGACATCCTTGGTAGACCCCGAAAGGAAAATGAAATACACACGGTATGATTCTAAACCAGGGTTTCTCAACCTCAGCGTTATTAACATTTGGGGCTGGGTAATGCTTTGTGGTGGGGGCCCTCCTGTGCCCTGTAGGGTCCTGAACAGCATCCTGGTCTCCACCCACTGGAGGCAGGACGCGCCCTCCCCCCACAAGTTACGACATTCAAAATGGATTCAGACATTGCCAAATGTCTCCTGGAGCACAGAATCACCCCCAGCTGAGAAGCCCTACTCTCAAACAGCCAGACAAACTTTCTGAAGGAACAGACACAAACTCACAACTTAAGACAGCACCGTCCAATCAAAATATAATGTGAGCCACAAATACAAGGCACAGATGTAATTTTATATTCTCTGGTAGTGACATTTTAAAAAGTAGAAAGCAACAGGTGATATTAGTTTCAATCATATATTTTATTAAACCCGTTATATCCAAAATATTGTTTCCACATGAAATCAATATTTAAAAATTACTAATGTGATATTTCACACTCTTTTTATTTTTATACTATGTCTTGGAGAGCCAGTGTGTATTTAACACTTTACAGAGCATCTCAGTTTGGACTAGCCACATTTCAAGTGCTCTGTAGCCACACAAGGCTGGGGGCCACTGTTTGGCCAGTGCAGGTTGGGGGGTCATGCATGGCTTTATGATGAAACCATAGACATCGGAATCAAGCAAGCAGTTAGCCTCACGTTCCAGCCCACTGGCTAGGTGACTCTGAGCAAATGATTCTTTCTGAGACTTGATTTGCGTATCTGTAAAATGGGGCAGTGATGCCTCTTTGGGTGTTAGTCCCCTGCCTCTGAGGTGCAGTTCCCTCCAGAGGAGTGGGTGGGCACGCCCCAAGGTGGCCATCACAGGACATCCGTAGTGGTCCCACTGACCTGCTTCCCTCTCCATCCCTGGAACCAGCACATCCCTAAAGGTCTCAGCCCCACCTGATCTCCTCTGCCAGGCAGCAAGTTTCATCGATGGCATGCCTTTCCCCCCTTTATTTGTTAATAAGAGTGCTTTTTCTAGAATGCGACCCAATGTGGGGAGTGGGGAGTAATAACATGTGTTTGGCGTCTCCAATATTAATAGCACCGAGTGTCACATGCTATGACAGTGATGAAAGTGGGTATGGATGTGGGGCCCCCTCTTTTCTGGGAGGCAGTGCTCCCCCTTGCAAAGAGAAAATAAACACAGCCCTGGTGGAGCACAAATGCCAATAACTGTGAAATTTTGATTAAATAATAGATATGTGTTCAGAAGCACTCCTCTATAGTGTGTGATTAAGAAAGATAACCAGACATTCTTACAGCCCTAATGATAATAATTACCGCAACACATAAAGTGCAGAATATGACACCAGAAAGGCCATTATTAACCTTTCCCAGGGTTATTTTTTGGGGTGTATTTTTGACACCGTGGACACCGGCATTCAGAAACTAAATAAAACTATAGCTGAGGCAATTACCCTCAGCTACTGCCCTGATCTATCATGGGATCGGGGGGTGGGGGGTGAGAAGGCGAGAGAAAGAAAGAGACAGTGTGCAGGGGGGCATAAAAAGTCTTTTATACAAAACAGATGCTTGTTTAATATCTAACATCTGGCCAGTCTTATAAAGATTTGTATTAACATTTCTGCAACTGTCAGTAATTCAGAAAACTGACAGAGCTTCCCTGTTTAAATTTTTGCTATAAATAACAACCTTAGACCCAGGCTTTTTTTTTTTTTTTTTTTCTGCTTGCATGCAATTTTTGGTCCCTGACATATGATACCCAACTGCTCAGCACTCCCTGTCCTGTCCTGAGAAGGCAGAGGGGGTGGTGCCTGCTCTGGAACCTGACTTCTTTGCACATCCTCAAGAGCTGCCCCAAAGCTGCCCACCCCTGGGATGACTGACCTCTGTGCCACTCAGCTTCCTTCTCCTCTATCCCAAGTGCATCAGTTAGCATTTGCTGCATAACAAACATCCCCAAATGGAGTGGAGTCAAATAGTGACCGTTTCTTTTACTTGTGATTCCATAGGTAGGCAATTTTGGCTGGGCTCCCCAGGGTGGTTCTTCTGGTCCCAGTTGGACTCACTTGTGCATTTGTAGAGTTGACTGAAAAAAATGCACAATCTAAAAGCTGAGAATTATGTTTCATTCAGCAGACTTTTTAAGCAATTAAGCCCAGAAGACAACCTCTCAGATAGCTCTGAGGGACTGCTCCAAAGACGTAAGGAAGGAGCCAGGGTATATAGGAGTTTTTGCAACAAAAACCAGGTAGTCGGGACATCAAAATATTAGGAAGCCATTGACTGAAACCGACCCCCTTGGCCAGTCACAATAATAACCACTTGCATGAGTTGTCTCACAATGAGAGATCCTGATATGGAACGTGGTGCTGTCACCAAAAACTAACTGGGAGAATTCGGGAGGGGCCAAAAGGAAGGAGGAGATGCCAACCCATAATATGTCCTGCCAACCTCCCAGAAACCCTCACACTGGAATCCATCTTGGCTGAGAGATGCAAGTGCCACCAGAAAGGACCCTGAGTCAGACCAAATATGGGCACAAGCAAGATGATTGGCCAGAGACAACCTGGAAAGCTAACCTCATTACCATAAAGCCTGAGACTGTAGGCCATGTGGCAGAGCAGTTCTTCTGGGTTCCCTTACCCTGCTGCTCTCTGCTGGGGTGCCCCTTCCCAATAAAGTCTTTTGCTTTGTCAGTACATGTGTCTCCTTGGACAATTCATTTCCAAGTGTTAGACAAGAGCCCACTCTCAGACCCTGGAAGGGATCCTCCTTCCAGTAACAAAAAGTTTACACTAATTAAAGAAAATAACACTTTCTGTGTATGGGAAGATGCAAGAGTCTGGGCTCACTGAAATCATTCGTTTGATATGCACCTTAGCTATCTAGAGCCAGTATCCTGCTTTTTTGCATCTTGAATCCTCTCAGGGTGTGCAGTCTGGGCAGCTGCACTGGCTGAGGGCTTGATGGCCGCAACATCCTTTGTTTACTCGTGTGGCAGGCGACATTCTTTGTCCACAGCAGTCAGCCTCCAGGTTGGCTACGAGCTGACAGGCTTGAGCTGGTCTCTGCTGGGATGGCTCATTTCTGCCCCCTGTGCTCTCCCATCCTCGAGCAGACCAGCCAGGGAGCACTCACCCAACAGAGGCAGGGACCCGAGAGAGCACGTGGCAGCATGCAACATCTCTGGAGGCATAGGTTCAGACACAATCTCATCATTTCTGCTCGATTCTGTTGCTCAAAGCAAGTCACAAGACCACATTCATGGGGTCAAGAAATGGGCTCCACTAAATGAAAAGAATGCAAAGTCAGATAGCAAGGATGAGGGTTGAGGAACGTTGTGGCCCTTTTTGCAAATAAGATTCCACCCCAGGCACAGCTTCTCAGCTATTAACCGATGATAATAGTCAGAGATGGAAGGTGTTATCGTTTTAATGTATACACTTTACAGTTAAGGAACTGAAGGAGGCTAAGTGATTTGCCCCTGGCTGCTTAGCTACTAAGAGATGCCAGGAATCAACAGCAAAGGGTAGGATGCTGGAAAAGGTAATCAGCAGGAAACCTTTCCAAGTGGGCCATATAAAAACTCTGGACAATGAAGTTCACCACCAGCTGTAGCTGCTGGCCATGTCCAGGGCGGGCTTTCTGGCTGATGAAGTAGGCAGCCTCATGTGAGAGCGATTTGAACAGCATCAGAAGATGGACTTACTGTTTCACTAATTTTCTTCTTCTGCCATCTCACTCAATAGAGGAGTGAGGCAGCTTCCAAAAATATACACAAATGTTAAAGGAAAAAAAATAAATAAGAGAGTGTGAGGCACTCATCCCTGAAGGACCATGTTGAAGTGTAAACGCTTTGGGAGGAAGGAGAACCCACTAACATCTACAGCTGGACTCAGTTTAGCACAGTAGTTCTCACCCAAGGACCAAACAGTCCCCTACAGCAGGCATTTGAAAATGGTGTGAGGTCATTGTTGGTGGTTGCAATTATGGAGGTGGGAGAAAACTACTGGCACTTAGCAGGTGGGCTTTGATACCAAACGTGATGCAGTCCCACCTGATGAAGAATAGTTCCAACAAAAACTTCCATAGTAACCTCATTTATCTGGGGCTGGCCTGTGAGAGTCTCTAAAAAAATGAGACATAAGACCAGCAAACTCTGATGGAACAGTGGTGCATATATTTGTACACCACTGCGTGGTGTACAAAGTTACCCGTGTATTTTGTCATTTAATCCTCACAATAACCTTGTGAGTTACAGCAGATCTGATAACATCTCCCCATTTTACTGACAAGGAAACTGAGACTCAGGGGTGTCCACTGACTTGCTGAGATTTGTCAGTTCAGGTCCTTCAAGAAGCAGATGTCTGGAAGGATGAAGGGGATGGGGAGGAGGAGTTGGGGGAGAGAGCTCTCAGACTGATGTGCGGGTCTGACACCTGGGAAAGGAGAGAGGGAAGGAACGGAGGAGGAGGAGAGGTGGAGCCTAGACCACAGGGCGGCTCTGAGCCTCAGCCAGGCTGATAGGGAGCCCCAGAGCACAGACTGCCTGTAAGAGGTGTGCTGGTGAGTCGGGCCGCAGTGGTCCAGCTCCACTGCCTCAATGAGCTCAATCACTGGCTGGGAACAGCCAGGGCAGGACATGCCTGAAGGTGCAGCAGCCAAGGGCTGTCTGCCAACTACCCTGCCTGCTGCGGGTTCTCTGGAAAGGAGCCCTGGGCAGGACACCTCCGTGGCCACCACATCACAATAAGAGGTAGTGGAGTCAGGACTCAAGTCCCACCAGGCATCTGACTCAAATGCAGATAAGGAAGAACAAAGGGGAAGATGAGGGGCATGAGGGACTGGAGGGGGGCGGGGGTCAGCCCAGGTGGGGTCTGATGAAATCCTTTAGTGGACAAAACGAAAAGCCAAAGGGGATGGGGACTCTGAAATCAAATACCAACTGCTAGGACCTCTCCGTTGGCTCAGACTCATCTTAATAAACCAACCAAAGCTGGAACACACTGAAAAGTTTGGACAAGTTGCTGGACTCTGTGTTCATGTGATAGGCTGATGAGAAGGTCAAATTAGCCAAAGTTTTTGCAAATGCAAAAGCCACAGTGCCCTATTTAAGGAGGAGATGAGGAAACAAACAAAAGAAGAGCTCGGGGGTTCAGAGTGTCTGTCTGCCTTCCATCGTGGCATTTTCTGGTGACTTTCTCTGTGAAGAGCCTCCAGCTGGAGTCTTCCAGCTGAGGGCCACATCCCACAGGCACCCTGGTGTCGCAGATGCTATAACCGGGTGCTGGGGTCACAGGGGCAGGAAGTCAGTGATGCAGAACCCCTGAGTCACCCCTGAACCAGAGACACGATTAAATCAGAAGCTTCAGGGGACCTCGGGCATCACCAGTGCAGCTCCTCCACCTCCATTTTCACAGGAGGAAGCTGAGGGCCAGTGAGGAGGAGGGACTTCCTCTAGGGACTTTCTCAACCTGGGCATCACTGATATCTGGGTCCGGATAAGTCTTTGGCAAGACGGGATTAGGGGTGGGGGCGGCGGTCTGTCCTGTGCATTGTAGGACGTTTAGCAGCACCCCTGACCTCCACCTACCAGATGCCAGAAGCATCAGCCCAGTCATGACAACCGAAAGTGTCTCCTGACGTTGCCAATTGTCCCCTGGGGGCCAAAATTGTCCCTGTTCAAGAATCTCTAATCTAGGTCAAACATCCAACTAGTGACAGAGAGGGACCAGGTCTCCTGCCTCACAAGCCACAGCCCCTGACCTCCAGCATGACAGCAGTCCCGGATGGGACAGGGCAGCTTTTGCCCTTTGACATCAGGGATTTGAGAAGGAAAATAGGGACAACGTTGAACTTCACTGAAATGCCCTGGCCACAGCAGACCGGCAGATGGAAATCGAATGCTTGACCAGTGTACAATCGGAAAGAACTGCCCTTTTTCCTTTTTCAGTAGATTGATTCTTTTCATTATGAATCATATCCACAGCACCAAAGAAACTGGAAACAGAAAATAAATCAGATGACAGGACTCCACTGTCTACATTTCCAAATCTCTTTGATTTGAGAGCTACTCAGGATGCCTCCAGGTCATCGGGTCATAGGGAAGTGAGTTGGGGAAATAACCCTGTGGAAATGGGTTCACTCCCTCCAGGTTCACTGAGCTGTTCGAAGCGTGCTCTCTGGCCTGCAAACATATAGACTTTTGGGGTAGAATACTGCAGGGCTCGACTATTCTGGCCTGCTGGGGCTCCCCTGTGCTGACATCAATTGACAGTGCCTCCTATTTGCATATCACGGATTCCCTTTCAAAGTGCCTTCTCTACTGTTTTCCTTTTTCTTATCACTGTAACCTGTAAAGTTGCCTTGAGGCCTGTTATTTCCCCTGTTCTTTAGGTGCCGAAATGGAAGCTCAGACACTTCGAGATCAAACAGGATGAGCCCTCAGGCCTTCTGGATGCTAGGCGGTGAGGCCAGTTGAGAGGGATACTTACTGGCCAAGTTCCCTTTCTGAATCTCAGTTTACCTGTCAATAAAGTGGGAGGATAAAGGTGTAACCCTAACCCTAACCCTAGAGATATTTAGAGGATGAATAGCTGCAGAACTTGCTGGAGTGCTAGATGTGAGGGTGGCGGATCAGGGAGCTAAGTGGGGCTCCGAGTGTCAGGCTTGGGCTCCTGGGGGGGTGAGAAGGTGGAGAACGGGGCAGAGTTTGGGAGTGAGGGTTGGTGCAGAATGAGCTCATTACAGACGGGTGAGTTTATGGGCCTTCCGGGAGAAATGTTTAGCAGGTCGCTGGCCGCACGGGTTTGAAGCTCAGGAAAGGAGCCTGAATGAGAGGCATGTATTGAAGAATCCTGGGGCACATCCCAGGTGAGCCCATTGGATCTGCGCTCGTGACTCCAACTGCCGTCGAAGAAGGAAGCTGTGTGAGAACAAGATGGACGGGACCCAGAAGCCACTCGGGCTCCAGCGCTTTAAAAGGCGTGGCTCCGGCTGGGACTTCATGGCCCAAATGTGCAGAGAAAGGGCTCTTGGACCTCACTGGAGGTGGAAAATGGTCACCGAGACTGAGCTGGGCCACGTCTGTCTCCCAGGCAGACAGCCTTCCGGGGAATGAAATCACAGGGATTTGGGTCAAGCTCTGAAAAACATTTCCGTCTGGGACAATTTCTCTGACCTGGGCCTATTTTTAGAAATTCTTTTTAATGAACAGCTTCAGCCGTCTATTCCCCTCGGGCTTCCTCTGCAGCACATTTTAAGTGGACTTACTGATAGAAAGCAGCTATATCATCTCACCAGGGCCATTCGAAACACTCTCATGCTGTGCTTTCAGTGACCACTAGCTGCTCCTGAATAACAGTCGTAACAATAACGGCCCCTCACATGCCTAGAGCGCTTTACAGTTTGCAGAATGCCTTTGCCCCGTTGACTCGCTTGATCCTCACAACAGCACAGCAAGGTAGGATTATTTTCCCATTGTGTAGACAAGCAAACGGAGGCTAAGCAAGACAGGTCAGTGCACCCAAGACCACACACAGGAAGACACAGAAATGAAGGGAAAGCTGGACTAGACACACACAGACAGAACCAGGGTGGCTCTGGGAATGCAGGTAGCAAGGATGGTCCAGCGTCCTTCAGAAGGTAATTTCTGGGATGAACCAGCACCACCCATTTTTTTTATACTTGTCTGTCTTGCACAAGAATTTCAGGAGAGAATCTGATTGGTTGAGCCTGGGTCACATGTCCATTGGCCCTTTGACTGACAGGACCTGCCAGAATGCACACAAAGCAGAAGAGGTAGCACCCCATAAGGCAGTGGGGTGCATTAGTAGAAGAAGGAGGAATAGCCCCAGGAAGCAAAATAAGCATCCGATACTCACTTCATTTTTGAGTTAGATGTGAGTCAGATTTCTAATGAATGGAATCCTGCGTCTTCCTTCCTCTGATTTCCATTCTCTTTCTAGCACTACTTTCACTTCATCTCTGAAGGCCTCTGTAATGCCACCAAACACTCTGGCTGCAAATGGCTGTGACTTTGGACCAGTCCTGCCTTCCTCTGGGAGCCAATTTCCTCATCTATCCCACGAGGGCATACCCTGTGTCTGCAAATGCCAGGAAGCCCAGAGTCCTGGGGACCAAAGGCAGGGACCCAAGTTCAAAAGGATAGTAACAAATAGATTCCAGGAATCATGGCAGTGCCCCTCACGCCGAAATGACAACAAGCCCAGCACCTGATTCCCCAGTAGTATCATGGCAACTGACTGGCCGGGCTAAAGAGCGTTCTCCCCCCGTCTTGAAGGCTCACAATCCTTCAGGCCCTTCTGCTGTCTGCTTCTCTCTGGCTTCCTCCTGCCGGGTCTAAGCTCTCTGCTCTTCCCTTCTTTCTTCACTTGACACATTCCCATCCATCCTTCCAGCTCCAGCTCCAATGCCACCCTCTTCCCTGACCATCCGCCCCAGCCAGAATGAAATCTCCTTCCTCTGGGCTCCCTCTGACCTGGTGCCTCCTTTCAGCCTTCACCCTGTTGTATTCATGCTTTTACCAGACTGTGCGCATCACACGGGCAGGGCGTGCATCTTACTGTGTCTCTATTCTCAGCACCCAGCATCGCACCCAGCTCGAGGCAGGTGATGAGTGATGGCTTTTGGGATAACGAGTGAATGACTGATTGGATGGATGGATGGATGGATGGATGGATGGATGGATGGATGAAATGGATGGAATATTTTCCAAAAGTTATGTGGATAGTTGACAAGGGAACTGGCTCTAAATCCATCTTCCCATTCTGAAACAAGGCATTCCCAAATGAATGATTTCATTTCCCCCCAATCCATAGATGTGGCGACACTGCCTTTGCTCATTTCGACTGAACTCTGGTTGCACTGGACCTGCACCTCCTAGAGCTACTGCTTCATCAGTTCAGTCACTCGGCAACCACACTCTGTCCAGCCACTGTGCCAAAAGCAGACAGTCTGGTAGCCATGCTCTGCACGTGCACCCCAGCAGCTTCTGTTCACCCCACCAGTGGGAGGCATGGCCATCCTCGGAGAGAGAAAGCAGGTGAGGACAGTGGAGAGAGTTTGGAAGAGGCTCTGTGGGAAATGGGAGAGGGTACTGGCCAGGAATCTTGGAGGGCTCCTGAGCAGCTTGGGGGACCCGTGAGTCTGCAAAGCAGCAGCTGAAAGGAAGAAGTAGATTCCTGGGAAGATCAGCCCAGAGTGGAAGCCGCCAAATGGAACCATGGTCCTCTGGATGACATGAAGTGCGGACAAACCCAACAGGAAGAGGCTATCACCACAGGCCTCAGGTTTGAAGTGGGTAGCAAGCCCAAGCTTCAGGTATCATCAGACATCAGCAATAACCAGCAGGGACATAATTTTTAAAACATTTTTTTATGTAGTAGAGAGGGTTCGAAGCAGGGAGGAAATATCCCACAAATGGCCCACCATTTCACTGAAGAAAGATCTGTTTGCCGTAACTTGTCCTTGGAGCAGAAATGGGGGGTGTATATTCAATGAAAATTTCTTCTCTCTTGTCTATCTCAAATAGATGTCAAACATGTCCAGATGTTCATTTATCTGTGTTTATGTGTGCTTTTATAAAGAGTTAGCTAGCTGTCTTCCTAATTTTGAGCAAAGATGTAAAAGACTGTTGAGATACACACTCGTATGACTTTCTTTATGCTTTTTAACACATTCCTTACATTTGTAGGACAATGGAATTTCTTCCAGGTGAATTGTGGCTCTGTCACCAACCCATGTAATTTCCCCAGACCTCAGTTTCCATTTCTGTAAAACAAGAGGCTTAGAGCCAACACCTAAGTGTCTCTGAACCCTAATGCACCACAAGACTTTGACACCAATGGGAAAGACAAGTCCTCCCAGGGGTATAATGCTCCCAAATCAAATCAAAATATAAATCATCCACCCTGTTATGGGTCTCATACACAGTTTCTTTTAATAAAATATGCAAATATTTTGCAGTAAACTGATTTCCCAGTTTCATTCTCTTATCTCCATATTTATTATTCATGATTCTTCCATCCCTTACTTGAAACATAAGGGGGAATAAGTCTGGAATGTAGCTTTCACTGCTTTCTTACAGTTATTACTAGCACAATGTTATACTCCCAGGAATCAAAAGTATACATGTCAATATTACTTCCAGTCTCAACCCAAGCTAGGAACAAAATGCAAGAAGGTCTTCCTTGATCTAAATCCATGCACCTGAACTTCCTGGCAAACTTTAATAAAAGTATGACTTTGTTGAGGAAAATGGGGATCGTTTAAGCCATGACTGCACAGATGCAGTTGTCTCACTTGTTCAAAGTGAAAACATTGTGTCTCGGTCAAGAATTTGGTGAAAGAGAAACATCTAGAAAAATTATTTCTCGACTAGAGAGTTTTTTAAAAAAAGAGTATTTGAAGGATATTCACTGTGTGTCAGATACAAAGCCTAAAGGGTCCGGTGCCAGGACAATATCCCATTGACAGAGTGAAGTCCAAAGCAGGAACCTCAACCGTGAGTCACACCCTTTGAGGAACACAATCTCTAGCAACTCTTGAGAAAACCAATGATCCTTCCTCTCCTTTTCTCTGACACTCTGGGACGCCAGGAGCCTTCCCTCTCCCACCCTAGCCAGTTCCATCTCAGCCACCACGACTCCCAGGGTGAACAATGCCCACCCACCACCATTCTTCTTGTGGGCTTCAGCCCTGGTGGGGTCAGCCTCTCCTGATGCCCCCACTGCAGCGAGTTCCGGGGACTCCAGGGATGATTGGGGGGCGGGGGGTGGGGGGTGGGGAATGGGGCCACAAGTTGGCAGTAGCATGCAAAGAGCTTTATTTGGGTGTCACTTTGACAGGTTTGCAGGCAAGAAGTCCCCTATAGCATGACCCTGTCCAGAAGCAACGGCAGAAGGGGAGGAATGCAAAGGAGCTCCTGGATACAGGGGGATTGGAGAGGGGGCTTACATGTACTGCTGGGTCAGGAGCTTCCAAGGGCAGCATGGGCTTGGGGTCCTTATAGCCATAGGATTTCTATTCTCTATGGCTAACAGATTTGGGCACAGTTTCTCAGGGTATGTAGAGCAAGCAGGTCCTAATTGGCTAAAAATCTGCTCGTTTGGACTGTATTTAAAACAATAGGATGTGTAAACATTTGAATTTGGTGCAGGTGGGCTGTTGAGCTAACAGGTCCTGGCCTGTGGCCTCACCCGCAATGAGCAGTTGGTGCTGGCTGTTGGCTGGGGTGTCTCAGTTTTCCTCAACTTGGCAGCTCATCTTCCAGGAGGCTGGACTGGGCTTCCTTGTATGTTAACAGAAATATTAGCTCAAATGTGCGAGCCCATATTGCCTCTGCTTGCATCATGTTAGTTGATGTTTCACTGGCCAAAGGGAGTCCTATAGCCTAGACCAGAGTCCATGTCAGAGGGGACCACACAAAGACATGGATCCTTGGAGATGCAACTCATTTGGGACAATTACTGTCACAATCTATCAAAACTCCAAAGCTGCAGCCCCAAGGAAGATTTTTTTTTTATATGGTGTCCACCTTCTTGTCTATTGGAAGAAACCATTTCCAGTCCAGACTCCAATCAGGAAGTTGCTCTTTCTGATAAACAAAATTTCCCCCAAAGCAAATCCTGTTAAAAGAACTTTGGTGCAGATAGTTTACTACTTGGGAAGTTATCTGAGAAGCACAATAAGGGAGTAGGGAAGGGGGAAACCCAGTGCTAGGGAATGGCTAGTAGGGGCTTAATCCTGCTGGGGACCTCGGAGAAACCAGCTGGGCAGGCATCAAAGATGGGGAACCCAGAGCATCTTATCACCTCTGGTTGAGGAGGCGTGGCAACTTCTGAGATGATGGAAAAACCAGAGGCAGAGAAAAGGAGAGACTCAGGCACTTGAGGTAGAAAGCTGTCAGCGGAAAGCATTGTACCCACCACCAAAATGCAGGTACAATGCACACAGCACCCACAGACAGACCCTAGAAGCCAACAGAAGGAGGAAAGAGGACCAAGGTACAGGAAATCCACATCTCGTAACGCATAACCATCATCATGCTTTCTCCTGAGCAGAGTGGAGAGGACAAACCGCCTCCAGGGTCACCAGTGAGAGAGGATTAGTACTGAGGGTAAAATGTGAGGAATCCCACGTGTAGAGACACAGGTACGTTTACAAATAGAAATAAGGATCTAACTCCAAAAAGTGGTCTCCTTTCTGGTATTTTTATTTTGGAACAAAAACTGCTTGGAATCCAGAAAGGTCTCACCTACTTCTTTGCAAGAACGGAAGTTATTATCAGCATTCCATGGAGTAGCTCTGGTTGGTTGTGGATAATTATGCTTAAGTTAACTGTATAGTTAACTACATGTACCTTATTTCATTGATTCTAAAAGCACGTTTTTCACATTTCCAGAATCGGGATACAATCTATAATTATAACTTGCAGAATTTTTTTCTTCCATGGCGGTATCTAAAATAATAGTGCACCTTATATTGGATAATGTCTTAGATGTGGTGAACTGTGGAAGTTCTCATTTCAGAGCATAAGTTCAACCAGGTTGGAATAATCCTTTCATTGACTAAAGTCCCAGATGAAAGAACTCCTCCGAACCACAGTTACAGAGAGATGGCTAAACCCCCTGCCTTTTCCAGTCAGTCTGAGGCTCCAAGGAGACAGACACACAGAGCAGGTCTGCAGTCCTCCTGACAGAACACTGCTTTCAAAGCACCTACTCCTGCTACACGGGCTGTGTTTTATTATTCAAGACTTTAACTTTTGAAAGAATTTTCACATCTATCAGAAAGAGCAAATGCTAAGAAATCTACAAAGAACGCAGAAACTATGACAGGTTTCTGAGCAGGGGAACTAGATTAAGATTTGGTTGAGCAACACACAACAGGAGGCCCGGAACAATCCACATTAAACAAGTCAGAGGTTCATTTCTCTCACGTGAAAGAAGAGAGGAGGGAGGCAACTCGGCTGGTATAGTAGTGCCACGGTTACCAGGGATCCAGGCTCCTTCTATTTCTCCTACCCTACCTCCAAGCACATTATTTCCATCCTCAGGGTTACCTCATGGCGCAAGATGGCTGCTGGCTCTTCAACCATCTCATCAACGTAGGCTGGAGGAGAGGAGCAAGGCAGAAGGGCAAACAGGACTCTGTCGCCACCTCCTTTTTTTTCTTTTAATAAATTTATTTATTTATTTACTTTTGGCTGCGTTGGGTCTTCGTTGCTGCGTGCAGGCTTTCTCTCTAGTTGCGGCGAGCGGGGGCTACTCTTCATTGCGGTGCGCAGGCTTCTCATTGCGGTGGCTTCTCTTGTTGCGGAGCACGGGCTCTAGGCGTGTGGGCTTCAGTAGTTGTGGCTCGCAGGCTCTAGAGCGCAGGCTCAGTAGTTGTGGCGCACGGGCTTCACTGCTCCGCGGCATGTGGGATCTTCCCGGACCAGGGCTCGAACCTGTGTGCCCTGCATTGGCAGGCGGATTCTTAACCACTGCGCCACCAGGGAAGTCTGCCACCTCCTTTTAAGAACACTCCACCTAGCAACTTCCCCATGCGTCATCTCACTGGCCGGGACCTAGTCCCATGACCACCTGTAGCTACAAGGGAGGTAGGGAAGGGTTGCCTCCAGGATGCAGAGGTCGTATTTGTAAGGAAGAACTGGGGAGCAGCTGGGAGGTAGGCAGGCAGCAATCCCTGCTGCAGGAAGATTTCCACAGGCTGCATGAGGAAGTGGGGTAAGGAGTTATACCCTCATGGAAGACGTCAGAAAACTGCAGAAGGAAACTTAGTACAGTACCCCTTGTCGTGAAGCCCATCAAGAGCTGTGTTTGGGAGAACTGGACGAGGAGGCCTAGAGGGCAGGGCTCCAACCTTGACTCTGACACAGACTCACACTTGGGAGCCGTGCAAGCTGCTCAGCGCCTGTTGTGGATCGGATAGGTCCTTCCAAGGCTGCAGAGGGAGGGAACCTGGTCCCCGTGGGAAAGTACAAGGCTGTCGGACAGCCTCTTTGCTTGCGTTCCCACCTGACGCCAGGCCTGTCGCTCCCATTAGCACACTCCAGGCTGCAGGGGACCAGTGGGCCTGGTTATTAATGTACTTTCCAGGCGGGAGGTCCAGAGTGGGCCTTTGCCATGGTCGCTAGTAGTCTCTGCATCCCACCAGCTCCGCAGGAATCCGGGCCAGGGTGAAGTGTTCCTAAAAGAGGAAAATTACCCAGAAAGCGTCTCCCAAAGAAAAGTCGGCTCTGAAAAAGTTTGTCCGTGTTGCAAAGCGTTATCTTTAAGTCCTCCAGCTAAGCTAAAAGCCTATCCCACCCCTCCCTGGGATTTCTGGTGAATTAATAATGCCACTGATGAATATTCAAAAGTAGGCAGCTATTGTGCCTCCAAGCACATAATTAATTATTCATTACACATTTTTATTCACTGAATTAAAAAACACAGGGTGCTCTGGGAAATGAAGTGTACTTCACTGCAGGGGCATGAAATTCCACACTGCCCCTTTAAGGACTGTTATTCTCTATTTGTGGTTACCAAGCAACATAAATGCTGGGCAATTAGATCATGGGTTGTCCCTGAAGACTGATGGGATAATAAGCAGTAGTTAAGTATTAAGCTGACCCAGTGAAGGTCCCATATGAATAAACCTGGGTAGGACCACAGCTGGTGTCTTTTAAATGAAACTTTTACATTAACACCGTACAAAAGGTGATTCTGTTCTAGGAGCACGCGTCGGCAAAACTTGCTCATCTGCAAACCCTCACAGGTTCGATATGTCATGCCTCTGACATCGTTGCACTTGCCAAGTTGAACAGGGAGTGCGCTGTCCGCTCCCAAACCGCAGCGGCTTACCTCCGCCAGGATTCAGCCTCAGCCTCCCAAAGAAAGAAAATGAACCAGCTGGGGAACTTCCAAGTAGGAAAGCTGAGTTTCTCTACTAGACTGAAGTTGGAGCAAAGGCCACCCTGGCAGGAAGGCCCAGTGATGGAGAGCGAAAACTCCTCCCTTGTTCACGGCCACTCACTCCTTCCTGGATTCCAGCCCCAGGTGGACCTTCCTGCCCTTGACTCCAAGGGCCAAGTCCTGATTAGTCCAGGGCTGGGCTCTGCATCTATGCACTGTCTCTCTCCTAGATGCCACATCCCTCAGGGATCAAATTCAGGTCCTGGTCATGTCTGTTTCTTCAGAGGCTCTTACAAATGATTATTAAATAAATATTAAGGGTTTGGGACACCTTCTTTATTAGTCATGCCGTTTGGTTGTAAGGTAAACTTGGACTAATGATCACAGTTAGTTGTTAGTTTATAAATCTACTGACACTCTTCTTCAATGCCCCTGAGTGCAGCCAGCAGGGATGCCATATACAGTTGTATAAGATGTGCACTGCACAAAGGGCACATAGCCAAAGGGGTGAGTGGAGCCTGAAATGTGGCCTGTGGTCCAATTGCTAAGTCATACAACTGTCCAGAATTTTTCTAATTCTCACAAAGGCACTGAATGGGCTGACAGCAGCCCTGGCTGTAGTCAGAATGTGGTTAGCCGGAGGGGAGAGCTGGCTCTGAGGAAGTAGAGCCAGTGGTCCTTAGAAGGAAGAAGCAGCAACCAATCTGGGCAGGCAGAGGCTGGAACCCAGAAGGTAACAGGCATCACCAGTGAGGTTCAAGAGAGAAAGCCCTCAGGCAGAGCTTGCTTTCTGTCCTTGCACAGCCCCCATGTATGGCTTTAGACATAGGCAGAGGTCCACAGGTTATCTTCACTGTTGACTCAGGGACAAGGAAAGGAAGTATGGGGTGTGAGCAGTGAGAACTGGCAAGATAGAAACCAGGACGTTTTTATTTGTGTGCATCTCTAAGCAACTTTACGGGGTGTGTATTTATGCCCATTTGCAGATGGGAAGACTGAGGTTTAAAGAGTTTAAACAACCTGCCACTGTCACAGAACCGGAAACAAAAGAGGGTCTTGACCCAAACAGGCCAACTCTAGAGCCTGTGCTCTTAACCAGGGCTGATATGCAAACTAGCTAACAACCAGTAGGATATCAGAGCAGATGCCAGCCTTATGGATAGAGCTGGGTCCTAGGGGCCCCTGCCAGCCACAACCTCTCAGCTGCTGGATTACTGGGTGCTCAGGGCAGTGGAGTGGGGAGGAGGGGGGGAGGTGGGAGGGATGGCAGCAGAGATCAAGCAGCAGCTGTTTACCACTGGAATGCAAACGTCCAGTGTTCTAACAACTCGTGCAGCCATGCAGTTGCCTACCTGCCAAGTGTCAGCCTGCTTTGAACAATTTCATTTTACTGCCTCAAAGCTTCCCATGAGTCTAAAGAGAGGTATAAGGGGTTAGCCTGAAGCTGAGTCCTGAGCCGGGATCAGAGTCTGTGCTCAGGAAGTAAAGATGAGACACCAGGAGACACAGGGCTGGAATCCTTCCAGCAGCCAGCTTTTCAAGCCCTGGGCTGGGGCCTTCCTGCTCAGACAGAGAACTGAGAAACTCACTTTGAAAGAATAGAAAACAAGGCTGACGGTGGAGATTCTAAGTCCTGGATCTGGCAGAGCCACTGACCAAGCATCCCTGAACACATGTCCCATCTCCCCGTTGGTAAAACAAAGGCTTTGGGCTAGAAACTCTTGTAGGAGCATTCCAACAATAGCGTTTTATGATTCCATGTTTCTAACAAACATACACACTATTGAAGGAAAAGGAAAAATAAAAACATCCGCACTTTTTGCCATTGAGGTTTTGTGTTGTTATTTTTTTCCAAGCTCAGAATGTCCTATGATCCCCACTGGTGACAGGAGATGATGGTTTTATTGTAGTTGTAGATCATTAATTTTGTAGACAAAAATGTGAAAACACAGCTTATCTCTGTCTGCAGACACTTTGCTATGCCAGAGCATGAAACCGTTCTCAGTTGAAGATAAAGAACTGCTGTCTAGAGTTTGTGATATGAAGCAGAGAAGACAGTTCCCCCCAAAGCTAAGTGGGCTCCATGTTAGACATGAGAGATAGGCTGCAGCAGTCTTCGGGAAAGGACTGAAGTTTATCGGGGAAGGAACAGAGGGTGGGGGCTGGAGAAGCCGGGAAAGGCCAGAAGAACAACCCATTCAGCTACGCTTTCACCACCACCCACCCCTCCTGCCCTGCTTCTGTGTAGACGCTCTCAGAGCCACTGTTGGGGCACTAATTATCACCAAGACTTTCTTCTTTCCTACGTGCTTTTCTTGAGAGCAAGAACTTTATCTTAGTTGTTTTTGTTCTCTGAGAAGTTAACACAGTGCCTTGGACAGAATGAACACTTAATAAACGTTTGATAAATAAAAGGATGGATGGATGGATGGGTGGATGGATGGATGGATGGATGGGTGAGTAACCCAGGGATTCTCAGTGTCTTCTCTCTCCATTCTCAAAGGGGCAGAATTTGCAAATTTAAGAACTTACTAGGTTTGTTCTTGCAAATGTCCTCCAGGTCTTCCCATGACTGCATCTTTAACTCTGAGCCCTTAAAAGTCAGTGCTAGCAGGACATTCTGGTATAGCAGAGCAAAGAGCAATGATAAAACTGAACAAAATTTCCAAAAAAAAAACATTTTAGAGATCTAGAAATCAACCAAAGCTACACATCAAACTGAGAAGTGGTTATTCATGAAAAACTACAGTAAGTCCCCTACATACGAACCTTCAAGTTGCAAATTTTCCAAGATGCGAACCTGGTCTTCAGCAACTTAGTGACACTCAGCGAGAAGCTGGAGCTAGATCTGCAAGAGGACGACTTCATTGAACACCTTGCTGTGCAACACGAAGAGCTTACTAATGAAGACCTGATGGAATTGGAGGCCCAGAGAAAGGCCGAAGAGAGACAAGAGGAAGAAGAAGTAACTGAAGAAGCAAAGAGACGCAGGAAATGGCAAGGGGGTTATCTTTATTTGAGGAGACACTGTTTTTGAGGCACAGGACCCGAACATAGAACAGTACACGAAGGTTGCAGCAGCCATTCAGAATGCAATCCAGTGCTACCAAGTCATCTGTGACAAGAAAAAAAGAACTACTACCCAGACATCACTGGATCATTTTTTCAAGGGGGTAGATAGAACTGAATCCAGCAAGGAACCAGAACCTGTGCCGTCAACATCAGGCATGAGTGAAATTGCAGCTTGCCTTCCTTCTCCTATTGCTGAAGATCCTTCAGCTCTACCATCTCCCACCTCCTCTCCCTCTTCCAGTCAGTAACTCTTCTTGCCTGTTCACTCGATGCCAGCCCCCTTATGCCAGCTGTTGTGCTGTACTACTGTACTTTTCAAGGTACTGTACTGTAAGATTAAAAATGTTTAGTTTTTCTGTTTGCTTGTTTTTATGTATTATTTGTGTGAAAAGTGTTATAAACTTATTACAGTACAGTACTGTATAGCCGATTGTGTTAGTTGGGTACCTTTGTTGGACTAACTTTGTAGGACTTATGAACAAATTGGACTTGCGAACGCACTCTTGGAATGGAACTCGTTCATATGTAAGGAACTTACTGTACTGCACTTCAGATAAGAACAATGGAAGTATCTAGCATCCTTGCCTGGGGCTGCTCCTTTCCCTCATTCCAGATCCTTCTCCCAAAGTGGGGTAAGCCATGAAAGCCAGTAGCTTTGATGGCAGAAGGAGTAGCTTGATTTGGAGTGGAGCACTGGAAACCCCAACCCAGGGGCACAGTCAGTAAGAGTAGCAATTTCAGTGGCAAGTGAGCAGAGAAGGCCAACAATTCAGCTAGACTGAGGTTGTGGTTCTCACTGGGGCAAGTACAGTACAGACCAGCAGACTGGCCAGAAATTTAACAGGGAGATGTGGGAAAAGATACAAGGATAGGAAGCCTTGACAAGCTCTTGACATATCGATGTAGGAGAGACTGGAGAGGACCCAAGCTACGCAGATATCCCAGGCAGATTATAAGCCGGTGCACATGTTCTGAGAAGATACGAAAGGAAAAGGGAGCAGACTAAAAACTACTTGAACTTTGAAGGTACTCCTTTTCTTATATAAACCAATCCATCAGGGGAGGGTTGAAGCCTTACCTGCTCAGAATGTTTGAGCACAACTTCTAACGAGTCATTGATTAACTAGTAGGCTATACAGATACAGGGATAAGTTTCTAAGCATCCAGGCTTTAAAAGAAGGGGGTGGGAGAGGGAATATTTTTTTGAAAAAACTAAGCAGAGACATCTGCAGCTGCACTCTGAGGGAAAATAGATTCCAGAGGTTTAGTTCAGGCACGTTATTAAACAACCATCAAACAGCCATAACAACCACCATTGGAGGGTGAGGGAGGATCAGAATCCAGAGTGGCTACACTACGTAATCTTAAATTATTCAGTTTTCAACAAGAAGTTATAAGATCTGTAAAGAAACAGGAAAGTGTGAGTGAACCACGCTAAGGAAAGGGGGAAAAAAGGCAGTCAGTAGAAATTTTGTCTAAGGGATCCCTGATGTTGGAGTTAGCAGACAAAAATATCAAAGCAGATGTTATAAACATGTTCAGAAAACTAAAGAGAACCATCTTTTAAAAATTAAAGAGAAAAACAAATATTGTATATTAATGCATATATGTGGAATCTAGAAAAACGGTAGAGATGAACTGGTTTGCAAGGCAGAAATAGAGACACAGATGTAGAGAACAAACATATGGACACCAAGGGGGAAAAGGGGGGGGGGGTGGGATGAATAGGGAGATTGGGATTGACATATATGCACTAATATGTATAAAATAGATAACTAATGAGAACCTGCTGTATAGCACAGGGAACTCCACTTTGCTGTATAGTAGAAACTAACACAACATTGTACAACAACTATACTCCAATAAAAAAGAATTAAATTAAAAGAAAGTATAAAAAATTAAAGAAAATATAACAATGACTCAACAAATAGAGAATATCAACAAAGATAGAAATTATTTTTTAAAACAACAAATGAAACCTTTGGAGGTGAACTCTCCAACTAACCAAAATGAAAAATTCATAAGAAGGACTCAGCACCAGATTTGATATGGGGATAAGAAAGAATCAACAAACTTGAAGATAGACCAATAGAAATTATCTAATCTGAAGAAAAAGGGGGAAAAAAAGAATGAATAATAATGATATTACCTTGGAGACATGTGGAACAACATAAAAAATAGCAATATATGTATAATGGGAATCCCAGAAGGAGAAGAAAGAGAGATGGGGGCTGGGGATGGTAATAAAAAAATAATGCCCCAAATGTTTCAATTCTGATGAAAAATGACATATTCTAGAAGCTCAATGAATCACAAGTAGAATAAACACAAAGAGATCCACCCTAAGCACATCATAGTCAAATTGTTGAGTAAAAAAGAGAAAATCTTGAAAGTAGCAAGAGAAAAATGACTCATCACAAGTAGAGAAACAGCAATATAATTAATGGCAGGCTTTTCATCAGAAACAATGGAAACCAGAAGGCAGTGGAGTGACATATTCAATATCCTGAAGGAAAAAAATATCAATGAAGAATTCTATATCCACTAAAACTATACTTCAAAACCCAAAAGTAATATGGAGACATTTTCAAACAAACAATGACTCAGATAATTTGTTGCTAGCAGACCTGCCTTAAAAGAAACACAAAAGGGAATTATTTATGCTGAAAGGAAATAACATCAGACAGTTACTTGAATCAAAGAAATGAAAAGCACCAGAAAAGGTAAATATATGGATAATATAACATGTTGCATTTTTAAAATCTTTTCCTAAATTCTTTAAAAGACATAAGATTGCAGAAAACAGTAATTATAACACTGTGATGTTGGGCTTATAACATGCAAACACAACACACACACTTAAGTTCTAGACATCTGTTGCACAACAATGTGAATCTACTTAACACCACTGAACTATACACTTAAAAATGATTAAGATGGGCTTCCCTGGTGGCGCAGTGGTTGAGAATCTGCCTGCCAATGCAGGGGACACGGGTTCGAGCCCTGGTCTGGGAGGATCCCACATGCCGCAGAGCAACTGGGCCCGTGAGCCACAATTGCTGAGCCTGCGCGTCTGGAGCCTGTGCTCCGCAGCGGGAGAGGCCGCGATAATGAGAGGCCCGCACACCGCGATGAGGAGTGGCCCCCGCTTGCCACCAACTAGAGAAAGCCCTCGCAGAGAAACGAAGACCCAACACAGCCATATATAAAATAAAATAAAAAAATTAAAAAAAAAAAAGAATGAAAAATGATTAAGATGATAAATTTTATATTATTTTTTACCACAATTAAATATTTTAAACTTTTATTGAAAGGATAGATAATTCAATAATAGTTGTAGACTTTAATACCCCACTCTCAATAGCATAACTAGACAAATCACCAAGAATACAGAAAATAACACTGTCAACCAATATGACCTAACCAGTATCTATAGAATACTCACCCAATGACAGCAGAATATGCATTCATCTCAAGAACACATGGAATATTTTCAAGAATAGATCATGTTCTATGTCATAAAGCAAGTCTCAATAAATTTAAGAGAATTGAAATCATACAAAGTATGCTCTGCAACCACAATGGAATTAAATTAAAATCAAAAACAGAAAGAAATTTAGGAAATCCCTGAATATTTGGAAATTAAACAGCATAATTCTAATTAATCCATAGGTCAAAGAAAAGAAATCAGAGGACAAATTAGGAAACATTTTAACTGGAGGAAAACAAAACATCAAAATTTATAGGATGCAACTAAAGCAGTGGTTAGAGGGAAGATATAGTTTTACATATTTATCTTAAAAAAGAAGAAAAGTCTCAAATTAATAACTTAAGCTGGGGGTTTCCCTGGTGGCGCAGTGGTTAGGAATCTGCCTGCCAATGCAGGGGACACGGGTTCGTGCCCCGGTCCGGGAAGATCCCACATGCCACGGAGTGGCTAGGCCCGTGAGCCACAACTACTGAGCCTGCGCGTCTGGAGCCTGTGCTCCGCAATGGGAGAGGCTGCGGCAGTGGGAGGCCCGCGCACCGTGATGAAGAGTGGCCCCCACTCGCCGCAACTGGAGAAAGCCCTTGCACAGAAACGAAGACCCAACACAGCCAAAAATAAATAAATAAAATAAAATAATAAAAAAATAATAATAATAACTTAAGCTGGGACTTCCCTGGTGGCACAGTGGTTAAGAATCCACCTGCCAATGCAGGGGACGGGGGTTTGAGCCCTGGTCCAAGAAGATCCCACATGCTGCGGAGCAACTAAGCCCATGCGCCACAACTACTGAGCCTGTGCTCTAGAGTCCACAAGCCACAACTACTGAGCCTGCATGCCACAACTAGTGAAGCCCACGTGCCTAGAGCCCGTGCTCCGCAACAAGAGAAGCCACTGCAATGAGAGGCCTACACACCTCAACGAAGAGGAGCCCCTCCTCGCCACAACTAGAAAAAGCCTGCGCGCAGCAATGAAGACCTAATGCAGCCAAATATAAATAAATACATAAATTTATTTTTTTTAAATTATTTTAAAAAATAACTTGTTTCCTCTTTAAGAAACTAAAAAACAAAGAGAAAACTAAACCCAAAGCAAACGAAAGGAAGTAAATAATAAAGATAGAATGGAAGCCAATGAAATATAAAACAAAAACAATAGAAAAAAATCAATGAAACCAAAAGTTCATTCTTTCAGAAAATCAACAAAGTTGACAAACCTTTAGCTAGGCTAATCAAGAAGAAAAAAGACACAAATTATCAAGAACAAGAATAAAAAAGGGAAAATCACTACCAACCAGAAGTTAAAAAGGGATACTATGAACAATTTTATGTCAATAAAATAGAGAACTTAAGTGAAACAAATAAATTCCTAGAAAGGCACAAATTACCTGAACTGACTCAAGAAGACAGAAAATTTGAATAAACCTATAATTCGTTTTAAATTTTTAATTAATAATTTTTAAATCTTCCCGCAAAGAAAAATCCACTCTTCAGCGATGAATTCTATCAAATATTTAAAGAAGAAATAATACCATCCCTTTACCAACTTCCAGAAAACTAATTCGATTAAACAGTATTACCTTGATACCAAAGTCAGACAAGACATCACAAGAAAAGTAGATCAACATACTTCATGAACATAGATGTTAAAATTTTAACAAAATATTAGCAAACAAAATTCAACAATATATTGGGTTGGCCAAAAAGTTCCTTCCATTTTTAAGTAAAGATAAAAGACACATTTTTCATTTTCACCAAGAACTTTATTGAACAACGTATTCACCCTTTTGTTTCACTACTTTCTGCCATTTTCCAGGCAACTTCATAATTCCATCTTCCCAAAACTTTTTATCTTTTTGAGCAAAGAACCATTCCAGATGTCATTTACAGTCTTCCAGGGAACTGAAATTTTTTCCATTAAGAGAATTTTGTAAAGATCTAGGTAAATGGAAATCCAAAGGTACAATGTCTGGTGAATATGGCAGATGAATCAGAACTTCCCAGCCAAGCTGTAACAGTTTTTGCCTGGTCATCAAAGAAACGTGTAGTCTTGCATTATCCTGATGGAAGGTTATGCATTTTCTGTTGACTAATTCTGGACACTTTTTGTTGAGTGCTGCTTTCAGCTGGTCTAATTGTGAGCAGTACTTGGAATTAATCGTCTGGTTTTCTGGAAGGAGCTCATAATAGAGGACTCCCTTCCAATACTACCATATACACAACATCACCTTCTTTGGATGAAGACCAGCCTTTGGTGTGGTTGGTGGTGGTTCATTTCACTTGCCCCACGATCCCTTCCGTTCCACATTATTGTACAGTATCCATTTTTCATCACCCATCACAATTTGTTTTAAAAACGGAATGTTTTCGTTATACTTAAGTAAGGAATCTCATGCCAAAGTACAATCAAGAAGGTTTTTTTCACTTAACTTATGTGGAACCCAAACACCAAAGTGATTAACATAACCAAGCTGGTGCAAATGATTTTCAGTGCTTGATTTGGATATTTTGAGTATGTCAGCTATCTCCCGCGTGGTATAATGTGATTGTTCTCAATTAATGTCTCGATTTGATTGCTATCAACTTCAACTGTTCTTCTCAACTGTGGAACATCATCCAGCATGAAACTTCGCAAACCACTTCTGACACATTCCCTCAGTCACAGCACCTTCTCCACACACTGCACAAATCTCTTTTTTGCATTTCAGTTGCCTGTTTACCTTTCTTGAAACAATAAAGCATAATATGCTGAAAATGTTCCTTTTTTCTTCCATCTTCAATATTAAAATGGCTACACAAAAATTCACCAATTTTGATGTTTTTTTAAAATGCACGCTGATATGACAGCTGTCACAATACAATCTAACAAAATTGTTTCGAATGAAGTTAAAAACAACTAAGCGTTACTAGAGCCATCTTACAGAAAAGACCGAATGAATTTTTTGGCCAACCCAATATAAAAACGGATTATTCATCATGACCAAGTAGGACTTGTCCCAGAAGTGCAAGGTTGGTTTAACCTCTGAAAAATCAATCAATGTAATACACTATATTAATAGAACAAAGAACAAAAACCATCTGAAGATACAGAAAACAATATGTGACAAAATATAACAAGCATGATAAAAACTCTCTACATAGTAGTAATAGAAGGGAAATTCCTCAACCTGATAAAGAGCATCTACAGAAAACCTATTTCTAGTATCCTATATAATGGTGAAAGAATGCACACTTTCCCCCTAAAATTGGGAACAAGGTAGGATGTCCATTCTCACCTCTTCTGTTCAATATTCTACTGGCAGTTCTAGCCAGTACAATCATGCAAGGAAAATAAATAAAAGGCATCCACACTGGAAGGGAAATAAAACTGTCTTTATTCACTAATAGCATAATTCTTTGTAGAAAAGCTCAAGGAACACACACACACGCAAACACACACACACACACACACACACAGCTGCTAGAACTAATAAATGGGCCCAGCAAGGTCACAAGATATAAGATTAATATAAAAAAACAAATTGTACTTCTATATTCTAACCACATACAATCTGAAAATGAAAAAGAAATCCCATTCACAATAATATCTGAACGAATAAAATATTTAGGACTAAATTTAACAAAAGAAATTCAAGTTTTGGACACTGAAACTATAAAACACTTGTTAGATAATTTGAAGAAAATTTAAATCAATGGAGAGACAGTCCATGCCCATAGATTGGAGACTCAATATCATTAGGATAATAATTCTACCCAAATTGATCTATACATTTAACAAAATCCCTATCAAAAACACAGTAGGCTTTTTTTGTCAAAGCTGATTGGCTGATCCTAAAATTCATATGGAGATGCAAATGACCCAGAATAGCCAAAACAATTTTTAAAAAGAAAAAAGTGGAAGAACTTAACACTACTTGACTTTAAAACTTACTACAAAGCTATTCTAATCAAGATAATGTGCTCCTGCAATGTTCATCGCAGCACTATTTACAATAGCCAGGACATGGAAGCAACTTAAGTGTCCATCGACAAATGAATGGATAAAGAAGATGTGGCACATATATACAATGGAATATTACTCAGTCATAAAAAGAAACGAAACTGAATTATTTGTAGTGAGGTGGATGGACCTAGAGTCTGTCATACAGAGTGAAGTAAGTCAGAAAGAGAAAAACAGATACCGCATGCTAACACATATATATGGAATCTAAAAAAAAAAGGTTCTGAAGAACCTAGGGGCAGGACAGGAATAAAGATGCAGACGTAGAGAATGGACTTGAGGACACGGGGAGGGGGAAGGGTAGGCTGGGACGAAGTGAGAGAGTGGCATGGACATATATACACTGCCAAATGTAAAATAGATAGCTAGTGGGAAGCAGCCGCATAGCACAGGGAGACCAGCTCGGTGTTTTGTGACCACATAGAGGGGTGGGATAGGGAGGGTAGGAGGGAGACACAAGAGGGAGGGGATATGGGGATATATGTGTACATATAGCTGATTCACTTCGTTATACAGCAGAAACTAACACAACAATGTAAAGCAATTATACTCCAATAAAGATGTTAAAAAATAAAAAATGATAATGTGGTCCTGGCGTAAGGATAGGATCAATAAAACAGAACTGAGAGTTCAGATTATAAAACTATTACATTTATAATCAACTGATTTTCAACAAAGGTGCCAAAGCAGGTTAATGGGGAAAGAATCATGTTTTCAACAAGTAGTACTGTGACAATCAAATACCCATATGCAAAAGGCTGAATATAGACCCTTATCTCACACCATACACAAAAAATCAAAGTTAACTAAAACTGTAAAACTTTTACCAGAAAACTTAGCAAAACACTTTGAATCTTGGGTTAGGCAAAGAGTTCTTAGATAATGACACCAAAAGCACACACCATATAAGAAAAAAGTGATAAATTGAGCTGCATCAAAATGAAAAGCTTTTGTGCTTCAAAAGACACCCTTAAGAAACTGAAAAGAGAACACATATACTGGGAGAAAATATTTGCCAATCATATATTTGATAAGAGATCTGTATCCAGAGTACGTAAAGAACTCTTACAACTCAATAATTAGAAGACAAAAACCCCAGTTTAAAAATAGACAAAATTGACTAGACATCACCAAAGAAAATATACAAATGGCTAATAAGCGCAGGAAAAATGTCAACATCAAAAAAAAAAATGTCAACATCATTAGTCATTAGGGAAATGCAAATCAAAACCACAATGAGATACGATTATACACCCACTAGAATGGCTATAATCAAAAAGACAATGACAAGTTTGGCAAGAATGTGACACACTGGAACCCTCGTACATTGCTGGTGGGCATGTAAAATGGGGAAGCCATCTTGAAAAGCAGTGTGGCAATTTCTTCAAAAGCTAAACATAAACTTACCATACAACCCAGCAATCTCATTCTTAGGTACCTATTCAAGAGAAGTGAAAACATTTGTCCACACAAAGACGTGTATGTGAATGCTCATAGCAACATCGTTCATAATAGCCCCCAAACGCGAAACAACCCGAATGTCCATCAATTGGTGAATGGATGAACCAAATGTATATCCTTACGATGGAATTGTATTCGGCAATGGAAAGGAAGGAACTACTCAAACACCTTGGATGAACCTCCAAAACACCACACAAAGTGACAGAAGCCAGAAGAAAAAGACTACATATTTTACAATTTCATTTACATGAAACATCCCAAAAAGGCAAATTTATAGAAACAGAAAGCAGATCGGTGGTTATCATGGGCTGGGGGTGGGAACAGGGACTGGCCAAAGATGGTGGAATTACCAGGGTGATGAAATGGTTCTAAAACTGGATTAAGGTGATGATTGTACAACTCTCTATATTTAGTAAGCATCATTGAATTGTAGACTTAAATAAGCAAGTTTTATGGTATTTAAAGCTGTAAAGCTGTAAAAAAAAAAAAAAAAAAAAAAGTGAATGTCCTGGCAGAGAGTTGGATTGGATACAACACACCTTCAACCCAACCCCTTGTCAACTTGATTCCTCAGCTTCTACAAGACCAACATACTAGACGGTGCAGGCAAAGCCCAATTTCTTTACTGAAAGGTTAGGGTAAGGGCAGTTTCGGAAGGGGAATTACAAGGGTAAAGGAGAAAGGTTAAGGTTTAAAGATTTTGAAACTTCCTTCAATCTCACAAGAGATCACAGCCACGTCTTCTGAGCAACCCCTGCTCCCAAGCACTGTTCCTCCCTGAGCCCTCCCTGCGTCCTTCAGCAGCTGCCAAGCCTCATCCTAAGGGGGTTATTCCAGCTCTGGGTGGGACCAAGTCTCTGGGCTCATAGGTGAGGCTCATGCACCTTCCAACTCTTGGTGCCTTTAATCTGTCATGAGAGCTGGGGCTTGCAACTTTCTTTACCAGCTGACCATTTTAGGAACCCCAGTTCCCAGAGGGGATTTCTCTCGGAGACAGGCAGAGATATCACAGGTATCCAGTCCTTCTTTTTGAGGCACCAACTGGCTCCCAGAGTCTTTGGACCACCCCCCAACCCCCACACAGACTGAGAAGATGTTTATTTCTTTCCCACTCTTCCTGGGGACCTGCGGGTCTCACCACCTTGATTACAACCAGCCAGCATACACCAGCAGGAGGTTGACAGAAGAGCATGCATCCGGGGCTGGAGTCCAAGGGTGCTCGATCGAGGAGGCCAAAGAATAAGGCTGGAAAGGGGAGATTGTCATGTTGGGTGCATTTTCCCAGAATACAGGATTTAACCTCCTTACCAGAACACCACATGATGGTACAAACTTGCTACATCGGATGGCTCTAGAAGTGTGGGAAAAAACCAATGCCCACACTGAAGTTGAAATGCCAGGATTGCCACAGCAGGCAGTACAAGAAGGGATTGAAAGGCTCAGAGATGTCTGTTGGATTGGATGCACTATGTAAGGTCAGAAGACACACAGGTGATTAGGTTACATAGGAAGCCCTGGAAGATAAGTCATTTATCAAGGCCATGGGCTAGTGAGAGGAGCGCCAGCATCATTATGAAGTTCCTTGGGCATCCCCCCGCCTGTAGGCCAGGGCTGATGCTAGAAGATGCATTTACAGCACTTGTTTCCCTGATAGCAATGGCGACGCGAGCCATCAGAAGCCAGGGTGATGCAGCTGTGATAAACAACAGGTTGGGAGTGGCAGCCAAGGGGCTCAGAAGGGGTTGGGGTGCAAGCTGAAATGGGTGCGTCATCATGACAGCCCCACTCAGCGGCGGCCTCAAATATCAGTGATGAGGGAAAACCCTCCCAACGGGCAGGACTCGAGTGGTGCCTCTGGTCATTCACTTTTGCGACCTAAAGTTAGGATATATAGTCTCAGGTCAATGGCAAGACCTTGGCAGGCTGTTGAGGGACTTGTAAAGAGGAAGATTGGAAGATCTGGGACAAGGAAGTCTGCGAAAGAAACATGTAGGTGAGTAGATGGGAGTGGACACAAGAGGTGAAGCTCTTTTTATCACATGGCCCACCACCAAAGAAGCACTAAAGGACCCAATGGCTTGGTCAGCTGACATCAGCAAGACTCCTCATAAGCTCCCTCAGTGCCGACATGAGGGACACACGAGCCGACGGGCCATGGGGGCCATGCATGGTCCCAAAAGCATGGGTCTCCACTCACCAAGGCTGATCTAGCTACTGCCACCACTGCCCAGACCTGGGAAGGGCATGGTGACTAGGAGTCTAACCCCTCAGGGATGAGGGTGCTACAGCCAGGTAAGTCCTTGAGACCAACAAAGGGGCTGGCTTGAGGGGCAGGGAATCTAAAGTAGACAGTAGAGGAAGGAGATGCGATTATGCGTATGAGATAGTGGCCCTGAGACCAGCTGTAGGATCAGGTTCAGTAGCTCCATGAAACTTTCTCTTCCAAGTTTCCAGCAGGAAGAAAGTGCCCCCTGGGTCCTAGAGGAACAGCTCCCAGAACATCTATGAAGATGTAAATCCAGAGGTGCCAGGGGTGGACAGAGGTGGACACTGTGATGCACCACCCATATTCCTCAACAAGGGGGCTTTTGTACCGGCTTCCGGGAGCCCTGTTGGCAGTCAACCTGCAGCTCTCGCTGTGGGAGTCCCCTAAGCCAAGGTCACATGCTTTCCCGGGCGCCCCTCGTGCCATGACCGCTCCCTGCAGGAATCCAAAAGGCTAGCTGTCTCAGCCCAGCTCAGGTCGACAACGAAGGCCACTCTAGTTCCAAAGCTCACCGTGGAGCCCACCCAGGCCGTCCTCACACCCACACCTTGGCTCCTCCCTCTGCCCAGTCCTGTTTCCATCCCCTTCCATAGGTTTCCATTCCTTTATATATAAAGGTATTTCAATGCAGTCGTTAATCACATGCCCAGACATTGTTTTATAACTACATATAATAATATAATTCTCCTTCCACTTCAAAACCCGCATTTCCGTCCAAAGGTCACAGCTTTACCCATCTCCATGCCCACACCAACCAGTTCCCCCGGCAAAACTTTCTAGGTCGGGACTTCCCTGGTGGCGCAGTGGTTTAGAATCCGCCTGCCAGTGCAGGGAACACGGGTTCAAGCCCTGGTCTGGGAAGATCCCACATGCTGAGGAGCAATGAAGCCCGTGCATCACAACTACTGAGCCTGTGCTCTAGAGCCCGCGAGCCACAACTACTGAGCCCGCGTGCCACAATTACTGAAGACTACGCCCCTGCTCCGCAAGAAGAGAAGCCACCACAATGAGAAGCCCGTGCACCGCAACGAAGAGTAGCCCCCGCTCACCGCAACTAGAGAAAGCCCGCGCACAGCAACAAAGACCCAATGCAATCAAAAATAAATTTTAAAAATAAATAAATTTATTTTTTAAAAAAACCTTTCTACGTCTTGGCAATTTACAACAAGATGGCTGCCATTTTTGTGAGCAACGCTTTGTACCAGGCATTTCTCACACATCCTCTCATTTGATCCTTAGCACGGCTATGAGGTCATTCCTATGTCTTTTCCATTTCTGATGAGGGAACCGGAGCTCAGAAGGTTCCGTTGCTCACTCAAGGTCACATCTCTAGTGAGCGGTAGGACCAGTCTGATTCCCAAGCCACTGCATGCCCACACCACTTTTCCAGTTACCACACAAAAGGAGAAGACTTTTTCGGTGCTCCCAGAGGACAGGAGGAGGACCAGTGGGTGGACATTTTGCAGGAAGGCATATCTCAGGTAAGGAAAATGAGGAACGCTAGCAAGGGAATATTCAAAAGAGGGATGGGCTTTTTTGAGAAGTAGTGAGAGCCCTATCTCTGGGGATATCCAAGCTTCTACCAGGACTAAGAGAAATGTTAATTTGGGCAATCAGAAAGGCCCCAGCCAACTCTCAGAAGAATGGATTCTCTGATTCCATAAATGACACGCATCTCCCAGCACTGAGCCGACTCGAAGTTACCAACTGACAGTGATTTGAGGATCAGCAGAGTCTTGACCAGCACAGAAGTCCTTCAGCTGGAGCGAGGCCTGCCCTGGCCTGTGGAGCACTGCCAACCGCTGGGGGTGACTCTCACTGCCCCAAAAGGACGCTCAACTGAATGATGGCTGGAGGTCCCTCCACGATCCCGGTGCCCTTGACTGCATCCCACCAGGTGTTTAATGGATGCTCTAGATGTGCGTGGTGATGAATGCCAATCAGCCTCAGAGGGCAAACCTTATGGAGATGCAGATGGAGATACACAAACTACAGCTCCTACTGTCTCGTGATCTCTTCCCATTCCTAAAACGTGTGTCTTGAAGCCTTGTGTGTGTGTTACCTGCACGTGCATCAGCCTCAGATTCTGAGCATGACTCCTTCCTCCAAAATCCTCCTTGGTAACCCCTTGGCTTTGGGATTCCCAGACTGGAGGGTAACATTCTTCCTCTGATGCAGTGACCTCTCTATCAGCACCCACCCCAGCCAGCAAGCCTGGACGTTGGAGAAATTCAGAGTAGTTCCTCATTGAGAAAAGTGCAACCCTCAACTCAGTTCATCTATCCTTCAGTCACTGCTTTAGATCCAATTGAAACTGAAGGAATATCAGCTATCCAACAACAAACGGGATTCTTTGAGGTTTAATATTCTTACCTGGAACTCATTCATTCGTTTAACAGATATGTATTGAGCCAGGACCTATAATAGGCTTGTGTTAGGCCATTCAGGCTGTTGTAACAAAATACCAGAGACTGGGGGGCTTAGAAACAACAAAGATTTATTTCTCCCAGTTCTGGATGCAGGAAGTCCAGGATCATGGCACCAGCATGGTCAGGTTTTGCTGAAGAGACCAACTTCCTGGTTCATAGCCAGTGCCTTCTCCCCATATTCTCACATAGGGGAAGGGACTAGTGATCTCTCTGGGCCTTCTTTTATAAGGGCACTAATCCCATGATGGGGCTCCACCCTCATGAACTAAGCACCTTCTAAAAGCCGCACCTCCCAATACCATACCATCCAGGGTTAGAATTTCAACAAGTGAATTTGGGAGGGACAAAAACATTCAGATCAGAACAAGGCTCTAAGACAGGCAAGTGTTTTCTGTTAAAGACCAGACAGTAAATATTTTAGGCTCTGCAGGCTAGCCGGTCTCTGTCACAACTACTCGACTCTGGTGGTGTAGTGCAAAAGCGGCCACAGACAATGTGGAAACAGACCGGCATGGCTACAGCCCAATAAAACTTTATTTACAAAAACACACAGCAGGCCAGCTTGGCCCACAGGCCTTAGTTTGCCAACCCCTGCTCTAAGAATACAAAGAAGAATAGATGTTTCTACGTGTGTGTAGGAGGAGGTGGGGTTTCTTCAAGTCTTCTGAAATTTTGTGAAACTAGAAAAACAAACCTTGATCTCAACTCACTTTGACATGCCACAGCAAACCAAGGCAAGCAGTGATGGACTTCTGACCCCCAGCTCTTGACAGCACCAAAGAGCCCTAGGACAGGACACCTGGGTTTGCGTCTCACCAGTGCATACACCACTTCCAGGATCCTTGGTTTCCTCTTCAATAAATTGAGAATATTGATGCTTATATGAATCAAGGGATTATGATGAGGATCAGATGAGATAATAAATGGGAAAGTGCTCCAAAAATTATAAAAAGCTATGGAAATAGAAGATATTTTCAATATTATCTCCCAATCTGATGCAAAGGTTGAGATTTGGTCCCAGTTCTGCCCCTGATTAGCGGTGACTCTCCGGGAAGGTCACCTCTCCTCTCTCCACCTTGGTTTCCTCATCACTGAGATGCTCAAAGGGTATGACTGAAGTGCTTTGTTGAAAATGTGCGTTTTTATCTTGTCTTAATGTCATTATTAAATAATAATTATTATTATCGTCATTTTATACCATTATCATCATCTTTGTTTTTATCTGGGAGCTCGTTAGATATTTTCGTTGCCATGGCGTATATTTGGCTGCCAAAGCCACTTTCCCCCTTTCACTTTGAAATAGGCCCTCATTATTGCTCCAGCCCAGAACGAGGACCCTCCCCTAGGCCCCCAATAGGTCATATGCTCACCTCTGTCACAGCTCTCAAAACTATGTGCAGTAATTGTCTGTCTGTCCCTCTGTCTGTCTATCTCTTCGCTGGACCGTGAGCAACTTGCTAGGAGGCAGGGAACCATGTCTAATTCATCTCGCATCCCAGCACGTGCCACAGTGTCTTGTGCCTGGTAAGCTCTGCTGGGTTCATCTTACAAGAATCTTTGGATCTGCCCAGCCACGATTTTTGGCTCAATGTTGCTGCTGACCCTCCAGGAAGATGGCCTGGCACCAACTGCCTGCTTGAGGGCCACAGAGAGGAAATGCCCACCTTCCTTGCCAGTTTCATGGCAGGACCAGGTTGCCAAGGTGTGTCTCCTGCTTGCCTACCTAGCCCCTGTGTGGCCTAACCCAGTTCTCCACATCACCCTCAAGAGCAACAGTGCCTCACCTCCATCCTCCTGCAGCATCCCCTCACCTCCCTCCTCCTGCAACATCCCCTCACCTCTCGCTCCTGAGCACCTCTGTTCCTGCTGATGCACCTGGAGGCTCCCTCAGGGCCCACAGGTCCGCAGGCTTCAGGCTCATGCTGTGATGGCTGCTGCTGCCCTCATGACATGGCTCTTCCCCAGCGGCTGCTGGAGGCACCGGACAGTGCTTCCTGTAAGAGCAGAAAGTGGATCATCCAGGAGGCAAAATAGCACCATTGGGAAAGCAGAGTCAGCGACAAGGTCCTCTCCTCCCCCAGGACAAACGTTCAAGGTTGCAGTAGTTCACAGGCCTCGAGAAGTCATCCTGCAAAGACAAGCCACCAGCTGTACGTGGTTGAAGCTCAGTGCCTTCGTCCATTTGTGTGGCTATAAGAGGGCACCACAGACCAGTGGCTTATAAACAACAGAAATTTATTTCTTATAGTTCCGGAGGCTGGAGGTCTGAGATCAGGGTGCCAGCGTGGTCAGGTTCTGCCCTCTTCTGGGTGGCTGTTTTCTCTCTGTATTCTCATATGGAAGAGAGGGTGAGGGAGCTCTGTGGGGTCTCTTTTATAAGGGCACTAATCCCACTTATGTGGGCTCCACCTTCATGACCTAATCATCTCCCAAATGCCCCACCTCCTAATAACCATCGCACTGGGGACTAGGATCTCAACATATGAATTTTGGAGAGACATTCTGACTGTAATACTTGGGAACACACTCTCATATTTTCTCTCCCCAGTCCTTCCTTCTTACTCCCCTTGGTTTTCACTCCCCAGTAAAGTGTGAGCATCCAAGCTTTTGCCTCCACTTGATTTTCTAGGCAACCTGGGCTGAGACATGAGTTCCCAGGAAATGCACACTTTGGTCATCACCATCTGCTCTCCCAGTCCTGGCATCTTTACCCTTCCTGAGCCAGCTGAGACCCCATGGTGCCCACCTGAGCTGCATTTATCCTCGGACTGCAGAACTGCAGCCCTGGATTCATTCCGTTCTTCTCCCATAAGAGGCCGGCTGTGCAGATTTCTACCCCTCTGCTTCTCCATTTATAGTGGAACTGGAACCATAAACCTATGTTTATGAACATTGGTTTTGTTTTTTTTTAATTTATTTATTTATTTTTGGCTGTGTTGGGTCTTCGTTTCTGTGAGAGGGCTTTCTCTAGTTGTGGCAAGTGGGGGCCACTCTTCATCGCGGTGCGCGGGCCTCTCACTATCGCAGTCTCTCTTGTTGCAGAGCACAGGCTCCAGACACACAGGCTCAGTAGCTGTGGCTCACGGGCCTAGTCGCTCCACGGCATGTGGGATCTTCCCAGACCAGGGCTCGAACCCATGTCCCCTGCATTGGCAGGCAGATTCTCAACCACTGCGCCACCAGGGAAGCCCATGAACATTGGTTTTAAAATATGTCCACACATTCTTTGACAAGCCTCCCCTCAAAACATAAAGCCAAATTCTCTCTCCCCTTGAATGTGTGTTAGACTTAGTAACCTGCTTTAATACATAAATGTGATAGAAGTAACAGTATACTGACTTCCAAAACTAGGTCTTCAAAGGCACTGCAGCTTTCTCCTCTCTGTCTCACCTGCTCTGGGAGAAGCCAGCTGCCACATCATGAGGATGCTCAAGCAGTCCTCTGGAGAGGCCCACATGTCACAGAACTGAGCCTCCAGCCTCCAGCCATGTGAATGAGCTGTCTCAGAAGCAGATTCTCCAGCCCCAGTCAGGCCTTCAGATGAATGCAGCCCCCGACCCAACATCTTGACTGCAATCTTATGAGATGCCCTGAGCCAGAACCTCCCAGCTAAGCCACCCATGGATTCCTGACCCTCAGAAACCATGCAAGATAATAAACGATTGTTATTTTAAGCCTGTAAGTTTCAGAGTAATTTGTTACACCAAAATAGATAATGAATATGACTTGCAACCCCACCCTATCCTTTTACTGTCTTAGGGGCTCCTGTCCCATCCCCCTCAGTCAAGCCTCTACCTCCTCAAGCACGCACCCACATCCACCCTTCCATTCTCAGTGAAGAAACTTGTCTCCCACTTTATGGGGTGGGGGAGGGGATGAGGCAGTCAGATGGGACCTTGGCCAAGTGGCCCCACACCCTCCCTCATGGTGCTGACCTTTGCCCATCTCAACTGCCTCCCTTCCAGTGAGGTTTTCCCACACACCATCTCAAGACCAGCCCCTTCTCTGGGCTCCTGATTCCCAATAATTCTTTCTCATTCCTGGGACTTCCACCATGCCTTCTCCACAGAATGAAACCAAGTCTCTCCTTCTGTAAGACCCTTGACTGCAGGCCACATCCTACCCCCATTCTCTCTCCTTTCATCCCTAAGCACCTTGGAAGGGTGGGCATGCTCACCATGCTCTCATCCATTCCTCAACCACAGAGGGGCGGCCTCTGCACCCCTGCTTCTCCCAAGCTCCTCTTGCCCAGATCACCAGTTACACCCCAGCTGATAAACCCAGGGACTCCTCCCAATCATGCTCTTGTGGGCTACTCTGGAGCACTTGACTCTGTTGGCCACTCCCTCCACCCCCACTTCCTTGACTGCAGGACGTGCTCCCTCCCAATTCCCCTGGCCAGCCCTCCTCTACCTCTTCTCTAGATCCACTTCCTCTGCCCCAGCTCAGAACAGGTGTTCTCCAGAGCCCCACCTTCAGCCCACTGCCCCTCTTACTCTTCCCAGTCACCTGAAGGGGTGTCCTGTCTCGTTCCTATGGTGACAACCCCCATCCTTTGCTGATGACTCTCAAATCTATGCCTGTCCTCCAAGTGTCAATCTGTATCCAGCTGTCTGCCGAGTGTCCCAAAAGTCCCTCAACATCACCACGTCTAGAAAACATGATGCTGCATGCTGCCCTTTTTCCTCTCTATCCCAGTTGATGGCACTTCCACTGCTCAGCCCAAACCCAAGACCTGGGAGTCACCTGGAAGTCCCTCCCCCACTTCCAAACACTCAGCGGTCCTACCGACTCTTCTCCCCACAAAATTCTTAAACCTGCCCCCTTTGTTCTACACGATGACTCACTGCCCTGGGGTGGAACCTGTCATCTCTGACCTGGATCCTTGCTGCAGGCTCCTTACTGGTATCTCCTAGATCTGCAGCTTTAAGGGGCAGAGACCAACGGCTCCACACTGCAGCCACAGGGAACTTCCCTTGTCAACCCAATCATCTTCCGCTCCTATCAGTCCCAGACTCAGACTAGTTAGCACCAAGCATCTTCTATTTTCCCGCACACACCCCACACAGTTTGACCTCCAGGCCTTTGCCTGTGCTGGTCCTCCTTCCTCTTACGGCTTTTCTACCATCCTTCACCTAACTCTTTGTCATCTTCCAAAACTCAGACATCATCTCCTCTAGAAAGTCTTCTCCAAGCACCTGTTGGCTATGTCCTACACCGCCTTGACCTTGAGACCCTGGGCAAATGGGGGAGACACCCATCTCACAGGACTGACTGAGTAACACCAGGGTACTTGTCACAGGGCTGGTCTGAAGTCAATCTCCACAGCCGGAATCCTCCCCTGCCCTGTCCCAGCCCTCATGGCCCTGGGTTGCTTTCTTGTCAAACCAGGAGCCCCCATTGTCCAGCGCCAGAGCCTGCGCAGTGCCTGACACAGAGGACGGGCTGAGAAAACGTCTGCTGAACTGAGGGAAGAGTTGAGGAATAAAAGAAAAGGGAGGAAGCACCCGTCGGCTGACGGGGGGCTGTGGGGTGACCGTCCATGCACTGGGCCCCGCCTGCTCTGTCACCAGTTACCTGGTGCCCTTGGTCAGATGATTCCAACTCTCTTAAGGTTCTCTTGTCTTTAAAACGGGGGTATTAATAATAGTGCCACCTCCACGGGTAGGCTGTGCCCAGTGGGGCGCCAGGGCCCGGGGTCAGTCAGCATGAACCCGGGGCAGGTGGGCCACAGACCACCCTGTCCAGCCCCTGGCCCACTTCCTCCCGATGCTACAGGAGCCCAGGGGCACACATATGTGCTACACACTTGTTTCCTTGGAAAGCAGTCATCGTTTTGTCCTGGCTGTTGCCCGTGGGCCCTTGTGGACAACCTGCCAGGCTGGGGGAGGCATGTTGGAGGGAGCTGGTGTGGGGTCCTCGCCACCCACCTGCCTGCACCAGGGGTGTCTGGCCCGCGCCCACCCGGCTGCCTCCCCTCTCCCCTCCCCTCCATTCCTCTTTCCTTTCCCCTTCTCTCTTTCCTCTTTCCTCTTCTGTCTCCTCTCCCCCCTGCCCCTTTCTGCATCCTCTCCTCTCTGACATGTCTCTTGGTCTCTCCTCTGTCTTGTTTCTGTTTTTCCTTTCTCTCTCTTTCTCTCTTGTTTCTTTTCTCTTCTTTCTCTCTCCTCTGTGGCCGTCTCTTATTCATCAGACACCCGCCTTTCTTGACTCTCTGTCATGCGCAAAGAATTTTTCCCCTGCTGCCTCCAGGCAAAGTCGATGGAGAAGAATGAATTTTTCATTTGTTTTCCCCTTATTCTGCTCCTGTACCTAAGAAAGTGGAACTCAGGTCCCTCTGTTTGTGACTAGAGATATGGGACACCTTGATCTCTGAGTTTTGTTTTGTCATTTCCCATAAAAGCAAACCCCACTCAGAAAGTCAGGCGCCAGGCCCAAGGCATCAGAGTGGCAAGCCTGTCAGCACATCAGGTGGCCTCTGCCCTGTTGGTGGTCAGGGATATTGGGGGGCCCCTTTGGCTTCAGTCCCTAGCAGGAGGGTGGGAACCTGTTAGAAAGCTTTCTCCAAGTTTCCAAGGATGCAGATGCTGGAAGTTATGTTTCTAGCCAAGGGCACCAGCTGTGCACATGCGTGCTCGCGCACACACGCACACGCACACACACACACACACACACACACACACACACACACACACTGAAGGGAGATCTGTGCAGGATTCACCTGCCTCCCTGAAAAATTTATCGAATATTTACTTGATCAGGGTCTTGAGTCATTGGAGCCAATGTGATGAGAAGGACCAGGGAAAACAGACTTCCCCCAATGAGTTTTCCTTCCTCGCTCTAGTTTCAAAAGAGAAACTGAGTCAGGATCGACTCACTTGGATTTGTTTTCTGTTTGCCGTGAAGATGTCGTGTCCCTCCCTGCTCCTCACTTCCCGTAATGCGACCGGCTTCAGTGAGACTGGATCAACCATCCAAGGGTCAGATGGGAGCACCACGGGGATACTCAGTGCCACCCTGAAAAAAAGCCAGGATTGTCCTTCTCACACCCCAACTCCACTTCATCCTCCAGGTCTCAGCTGCTGTGGCATCTCCAATAAGAAGTCATGCTTACCGCTCTACCCAAACAATCCAGAGTTTTCCGTGTTAGTCTCTAGCACAGTCTCCGATTTGTTTCTTTCTTACACCTCCATCGACTGGACTTGTTTGGCTTGTGTATTATTTACTGATGGCCAGTCTCCCCCCCATACAATGCAAGCTCCATTAGGACACAGAACTTGCTGCTGGCTCAGCACCTGGCACATGGTAGGTGGCCGGTTAGTATCTGTTGAATGAATGAATGGATGGATGGATGGATGAATGAATGAATGGGATCATCTTATCCATGCTCCTGATGTCATCAATGATGAAACTGAGGCCCCAGGGGAAAAAGCAATTTGCCCAAGAATGCACAGCCAGTGGGGCTCCAACCACTCCCAGTGCCCTCCCCCGATGCCAGGTCTCCCTTTCTAGGTTGGTCTCCCCTTAACCAAGGTCCTTCCACAGGAACTTCATACCCACCCACCTGCCATCCTCTTCAGCCAGGCCCATATTTCCTTTGGAGTAATAATTAAAATAACATATTCACCAGCTGGTTTTTTTTCCCCTAGATTTAATCTGCTCAGGCTCTGATTTGCATATTAAAAGCACTAATTAGCCCCTCCGAGTGCTTGAGCACGGAGAGTGCGGGAACTGGTCACGTCGTCCCTGAAGACTCATCCCCGGTGCTCTGGGCTGGGATTCTGACAGCGGCCGAGCCCTGGGCAGGGCGGAGCCTTTGTGTCCCCGCGTTTGGGGACTGGAGTCCTGCCCGGCTTCATCCTGTGGCTCTTCTTCCCTTTGAAGTGTCGTCTTTGATCTGTTAGCTAGTCTGTGAGTTTCTGCTGTAGCACATTTGGAATGTGCGTTCGGGCCGCTCCCGGCCACACCAGGTGAGGCTCAGGGCCCCCGGAAGGCAGGCGGCCTTGGAGCAGTTGTCCCCCAGGGTGAGCCCCAAGTCCATCACAGCGGGCTGTCCTCCTTCCAAGCTTTCTGCCGCTGCCTCCCAGTGAGGGTAAGAAGGGGCAATTCCAGCGCACCAGGCCCTTTAAATTATTCCTTTATTGGAACATACAAAGGAGTAGCTAACTGCTGCTCTTATTATCTCCTTAAAAATAAAATCGGGGCGATGTGTGTGAGGGGAGCACGAGGGGGGCCGTCCATAAAAGCTGTCAGCCCATGAAGTGGGATTCTGAGTGTACCTCCAGCAGACTGCAGGCCCAGAGGTAGCATTCAGTGGCCCCCCAAAGACGGCTCCGAGTCTGCCCCGCTCCCCCTGGGCTGAGATGTTAGATGAGGACCCGCCTGCTCCACGCGTGGCTCAGGGAAGGAAACCAAGGCCTCAGGAGCCGACAGAGGCCAGCCAGGGACCTGGCTGGGGAGCCGGTCCCTGAATCTCAGAAATCCCAGCCTGGCACGCCACATGCTGCGCCCCCAGACCCTGGGTTTTCACAGCAAACAGCCCCTCCCGGGAAGGCCCGGGAGCCTGCTCGGGCTGGGCCGCCGCAGAGAGAGCCAGATGGCGGCTGTGTGAGCACCAGGGGGCAGGCCAAAAACCGTAAAAGGGAAGAACTCGTTGGCAAGAGAGTTTCTTTCGTTCCCTCCCCCAGCTCGGCTCGGGGTGGGCTCCAGCTCCGAGGGATTCAGGGGAGAGTGGGTGGCCGGGCCCAGCCCTGATCAGAGCACACGGCCCGCAGGAGGCAGGCCCAGAGCCAGGCCGACCTCCCAGGCTGCCTCAAGGCCACTGTCTGCGGGTGCCCCCCTCCCCTCCCTTCCCCGCTGCACCCAGAGCCAGAACACCGGCACCTCTTCCGGGCCATCTTGAGACACACAGCCCTCCCCGGTCCATTCCTGTACTTGCTCCAGATTTGCTGGTTGGGCATCTCGCCTGCACCAGACAGCAGGGTGGAGGGAAGATTGAGAAGGCGTCTGGGAGGGTGAGACATGTGGCCTTGACTCTCTGCGGCCAGATCAGTTGCCCGGAGGAAGCAGCCTAACTAGAGACACTGGCTTGGCTTTGAAAGGAAAAGCGTCAGAAGCACGGGGAGGAAGCTTCAAAGTCAAGTGTGTATCTTACAGTCAACACAAAGACCCTGGCGAAGGGAAAGGGAGGAGACAGCATTCGCAGTGCTCTGTGGACAGAAGACTATCCCTTAAGAATCCCTCTTGACTTCGGTGGGAGGAATCACCAGAAACTTAAGGAAACGTGGAGTCAACTGAAAAGTTTTGTATCTTTCAGTCCAGACAAGAATTATGGGGATGAGAAAGGGCCAGCAAACCACAGCAGCCTGAGGTTTATGGGGCAGAAAAACAGGGGAGCTGGAGTCCTCCGAACCAGCCGGGCCACAGAGGGCTGGACTCTGGGGAGACGGGGCCAGGGTCGGATGGCCTGAAAGAGAGGTGACCATGCTGGGCCACTGGGGCCACCAAGGTGGTGGAGAAGTTCCCCGAGGTCTCAGGATGGAAGGCTGCAGAAGAGTAGGGGGTGTAAAAGGAAGGGGAAAGGACGCCCAGCAGGTGAAAGAATTTGGGGTTCTCTTTCGGCCTCACAGAGCGCAGGCTTGGCTCGGGAAAGTTGTCAGACATTTCCAGCCTTCAATAACGAGGAACACGGGGCAGTGGGAGGAACTGTCACCCCTGCAGGCAGGAGCACAAGTCCATCTAGAATGCCAAGTAGAAGGCAGAGTGGAGGAGGGGCTTCGCCGGACCCCCGCAGGGACTGGAGAGCTGGTCCCGGAGACCACACACCCCACCGGGACAACAGGCAGGGGGCCGGCGGCTTGATTTAGCTCAGCCGAGTGGTCCGCGGACATCCTGTTCCCAAGGAGAAGTGGAAACCCCTCCCTCCATCCAGGATCCGTGTGTCAGGAAAACAGAAGGCACAGGAGAAAGTGTCCATCAGAAAAGGTGATGGAGTGAGTGAAGACTAACATTGAATGAAGAGGACATTCAATGCTGGTCCAAGTCTGGAAACTCTGGGATCACAACTTAGAAAGTCCTAAATTCCACCACGTGTTCTGGAGGCTAGTTTCCAGGAATGGTGGGCTTTCCCTCAGGGAATAGAATCTTTCCAATGGGGGAGCAGGGAACTCAAGTCAACTGGTTGCTGAGAAATTCCCCCCAGTTGCATTGCAGGCCCACAGACGGGCAATCCTGGCGACTGGCATAGAAGCTGATGGCACGGAGCTTGCTCACGTCTGTGTCCTCTGAGCATGGTTGTCTCCTCCCAGGTGCACCAGCTGGGAAAAGCTACTCTCTGTGACCGAAGATCTAGACTGCCACCCAAAAGGGGGTCACTATGGGGCTCTGAGGGCACTGCTGTGACTTGAGGAACGTGGTCAGCAGGGACCGTCAGAGGTGGTCAGCTGCTTCTGCTGCGGGCTCCTCTGGGCTCTCGGATCTGGTTGTTAATTAATCAGTGCACAGCTGGAGGGTGCCCTGAAGAGGCCTGAAGGCCCAGGAACTGTACAGAGCTGGAGTGTCAGGTATTGCCTTCCCCTTGGACTTGCAGTTGGAGAAAGCTGAGTTGAGGAAGGAGATTCACCCCTCATTTGACCCTGAGGAGGTGGATGGGGTGATGGTGGGGTTTCATCAGTTGGGATAGAAACAAGGGGACCCAGGCTCAAACAGATGCCCAGACGAGCACATTTTAGCAAGAACTGGGTAAAACATGAAGACAGTGTGGACAGGAGAGAGACTTTGTATGTGTATCATGATTTTAATTTCTCCAAAATGATCTTAATAAACAAGAGACTGGTAAACTTGTCTAACTTTTCAACAGAAGAGAGTTTTAAATACACACTACTATGTGTAAAATAGATAACCAACAAGGTCCTCCTGTATAGCACAGGGAACTATATTCACTATTATGTAATAACCTATAAGGGAAAAGAATCTGAAAAAGAATATATATATATATATATATGTATGTATAACTGAATCGCTGTGCTGCACACTTGAAACTTATGTGATAATGTAAATCAACTGTACTTCAATTAAAATTTTTTTTAATAAATAAATTAAAATTAAAGATTTTTAAAAAGAGGGTTTTAAGTGCCGTATTTGCAAGTCGGGCTGCTATCTTGGTGTTCCGTGCTGTGAATTGTGCTTTGTTTGGACCCTCCTATTGGAGCGGTGATGACATCATTGCCTGCTGTAGGTGATGTGACCATGTCTGGTGGGGTTGTCTGGAGATGACACTGGACAGAGCTGAGGTGGGAAGCAGACTTGGGGGGTGGTCTGAGCTGGTGTCTCGCGTGGCCATGGATCAATGTGTGATGGACACAGGCCGTTGTGTTTCAGGAGCTTCTGGGGCAGCTCATGAATGTCCCTGAGAGGCTGAATTTCACATCTAACTTGGATCCAAGAGGGTTTTAAGGGGCTACAGGAAAGTTAGAAATTGACCTTCCAAGACGCATCTTCTCTGAGATTCCCCTAATTTCTCCCCCACGAGGTGCCTAGTCTCACTCCTGGCTGACCGTGTGCCCAGCACATGCAGGGAGCATTGGTCCTTCCGAGGGAATGCTATCAGGCATCATCGGCTCATTCCCAGAAGGGCTAAAGAACTCTCTGGAGAAGAAAGGCTTAGAAATACGTGGAACAGAGCCACACTCATGACAACCCTCCCCCATCAGGCCTCTCCTCGCCTCGGTGGGTTAGGAGGGATGATGGGCTATAAAAACTGCTCTGCCTTTTTCATCCTCTTCCCTGTTGGATGGTTGGTCCGTGGAGAGGCTGTCGGGCTGACAGCTGTTCTCACTAAGAAGGGACCTTGGCCCTAAGGGGAAGCTGGGACAGTAAAGAGAGGAGGAATCAAGTTGCTGGTGGCTTGGGGGGCAGGGGGGCAAGCAGATGACTTGCTCAAGGTCACACGAGTTGATGCAGCCCCACTTCCATCAAGAGGTAGTCTGTTGGTCAAAGCAAGTCACAAGGCCAACCAAGATACAAGAGGCGGGGGGACTGCAAACTTGCATGGCTGTGTTTTCGCACCCACCACATACACACTCCACAGCACAGCGATTCCATTTCTCAGTGTACACCCTCAAGAGACTCTTAGGCAAACTGATAGGTACAAGAATGTTCATTACAGCATCGTTTGTTATGGCTAAATTGAAAATGAAAATGCTAATCATTGGGAGAATCTAGAGAAGAAAAAATGGCATGTTCATGCATTGGGAAACTATACAGCAATTTATAAGATGAACTAAGTCTCTATTTACAACCGGGATGAATCAAAGGGTATGTGGATTGGGAAAAAAACAACTTGCAGAACTGAATGTATAGTATAATACAATTTTAAGGAAATATTTTAAATACAAAAACAATACCATATAATATTTATATACAATGCATACGTTTATGTAGATATAGCATGAAATTGAAGGGATGTGCATTAACTAGACGAGATTTGGCGGCTACGGGGAGTAGAATGGGTGTAGATGCGGGACCCTGACTGGGCCCGTGATGTTGCTGCACCTCTAACTGAGGAGGAGAAGGAGTGAGTAGACAGGTCCAGTTTATACACTTGACATCCAGCACTGAGCAATTTCAGACTAAAACTATACTCTTGGCAGGAGGGAGCCACGAAGGAGGAAGATAAAGGGGGAAGCGGGCTAAGGGGGATCTGTAGAAAGTTGAAGAAAGGTTAGCATCACGCATTGAGGTAGGACCGCCTTGCATGGGAACACCCCTGCACACAGAACATGAAGACTCAGCTCTTTGCTTTATCTTTCAGTTGTTATCCTTTTCTGTTCATTCTTGCAATGTACACTCTTTGTCAGAAAGGCCACAGGCCATTGCTATGGTCTAGATAAAGTTGGCATTGGTCATCCGTTATGGGCAAAGCAGCTAATACTGTTATCCACATGGGTGGCTATGGTTCAGTGGATCAACATGTGTTCATTGACTCCTCCAGTGAACATTTGTTGAGTACCTTTTATGTGTCTGGTGCTATACAAGGCACTAGGGACACACCAGCGACCCAACAACCATGGCTCCTGCCACCACGGATCTTACAATGGAACATTCTCACTCAGTGAGAAGTTGCTCTTGACATTCCTGATTGTCCCCTGAATTATCCACTCTGCTGTGGTCTTATGGCTTCTTCCATCTTCCCCTCCTGAACAGAATAAATACCCCCAGGCCCTGGACTCCCCACTGCCAGCCGTCCTCACCTCCCCCAAGGCAGGCTCTGGAGTGCTCAGTGCTTCGGTCTTGGCTCCAGACACAGCTGTGATCGGTGGTCCTAAGTGGCAGTGCATTGGTAACCAGAGGTGCCCTGCAGCCCCACCCACAGGGCTCACAGCCAGGTCTCCAGGGACCGCATACAGCAACCCAAGGCTGCGGTTCAGGCCTCCCCCATCCCCGCCCTCCACATGACACTCTGCTCATCTGTCCTGAGTCACCGTCACTCACACCTGCTCTTCTCGCAGCTCTCTAGCTACACCTCCTCGGGTCCTGTGCAGGTTCCTCTTCCCACTTCTCAGCTGCTTCCTTCCCCCGTCACTGACTTCCCATCTCAATTCTCAGCCACTCGCTGGGCATTCTTGCCCGCGCTCCTCCACGGCCACAGCTGATGACCCATATAATTCCAACCCAGGTACCTCCTGGAGGTCCAGACCCGTGCAGCCGATGGCAATTTTCCACCTGGATGTCCCACAGGCACCCCTGCAGCCTCTGCCTGCCCATAGGTGAACTCTTCTCTCTCCCAAATGCCTGCTCTGCCCTTGCCTGTGTGCCTACCATCCACCACCCAAAACAGAAGAGTGGAGTCATCCTGGACTCCCTCCTTCTGGTGCCTCACATGGAAAGAGCGGCCGGATCTTGATCATTCAACTTCTTAAACAACTTTCTCATATGTCACCTCCTCTCCACCTCTTCTTCTCAAGCTCAAGCCTCCTCATCTCTTATCTGGACCACTGGGGTTTTATCCATGTGGTTTCCTGGGCCCAGGTGCCCACACTGTGGCTGATGACCTGTTGTATTTCTCCCATCAAGCGCGGACCATTCCACCGACATCGACTCAGGGTCTGACGCATCTGCCCTGTGCTGGGTGCTGGGGAACTGTTATGAACAAACACGATTCTTCTTTCAAGAAGCTCAATGCCTGGGGCTTCCCTGGTGGCGCAGTGGTTGAGAATCTGCCTGCCAATGCAGGGGACACGGGTTCGAGCCCTGGTCTGGGAAGATCCCACATGCCGCGGAGCAACTAGGCCCGTGAGCCACAGCTACTGAGCCTGCGCGTCTGGAGCCTGTGCTCCGCAACAAGAGAGGCCGCGATAGTGAGAGGCCCACGCACCACGATGAAGAGTGGCCCCCACTTGCCGCAACTAGAGAAACCCCTCGCACAGAAACGAAGACCCAATACAGCCATAAATAAATAAATTAATTAATTAATTTTAAAAAAAAAAAGAAGCTCAATGTCTCATGGTAACAGCAGGGAAAGGATGAAGTACCATACAAATTACAAACTATGGGAGACAGCAGATGACACAGTGGGAGCGCCCGGGGCCCCTTGACGGGGTCTTGGGGACCTTGTGAGACTTTTTGGAGGGACTGATGGCTGAGATGAGTGAGGCCCTTCTCATTGTCACAGGCTGAAGTCCAAACTCTGCAGTAGGTCTGTAAGACCCTTTGTGAGCTGGTCCCTGGCTCCCACAGCCTCATTCTCACCCCCCCCACACACACACACACATGCACACACACACACACGCACACACACACACACACACACGCACACACATCAAACATGCCCAACCACCACGTGGCAGCGGGTGGGGTCCGTCTCCCTGTCATCTGGCCCCGGTACAACATCTTGCATCAACGATCGTGTCAATTTGTGAGCTTGCAAATCGGCACTTAGCTCACATGCCAAAGTCCACAGTCCTAAGTTTCGGTGGCAGAAAGACATTGCTGAAAATAATTGTGCCTGGCAGCACTGGGCCGGTTCCAGGAGCCGGCCGGGGCTCCAGCGCACTCGGAATCTTTGGTTGCTCTATGCAATAGCCAGATGCCTCCATATCCTGCCCAATTAATCTGGGATGAGTTGGACCGTGATAACGGACACTCACAACAAACTGCTTCTGAAAGAAGGACCCCGAAGCCGTTTCCCGGCCCCTGCCCCTCTTCCCGCCTCTCCCCCTTCCATCGCTCACCCGAGGGCCCTGCTGCTGCCAGCCCCCCACAGGTAGATGGGACCAGGCTGTGGCAGAAAGCGACAGCCGCACTGGCGAGCTGGCAGCAGAGACCCCTGCACTGCCAGCCATTAGCCACTGACTCCGCTCCCGCTGGCTCCAGCAGGCGGTGATTACAATTCCTGCTCGCTGCCTCTCCCGGGAAGGAGTCCATGCGCTGATTCCTTTCCTGGAAGTGGCTCTGGCCCATTTCATGTGGTTGAAACTCCGAAGGCATTTCTGAGGCCTGGCTTCTGCCGGCAGGGACCTGTTTCCCCATCTTGGCGCTCCCCGAAGAACCAGAAAGATGAGGCCAAAAAGGGAAAAAAACCACACCTGAGTACCTGTCCAGTGCTCTCCCTAGAGTTCCCTCCAGGCAACCTTCTGAGAAGGGCTCTGTCCTTCTTCACTCCTGTTAACATGCAAACCGGAAGCTCAGAGAGGGTGAGGACAGTGTGGAAGGCAGCCCAGCTGGCGGGTGAGCTCAGGCGAGGGCTCCTGACTCCATCATCCCTCTGCCCACCCCCTTCTACCATGGGTGGGGCAGGGCCCCGCAGACCAGACATCTCTGGCCATCTAGGTCTACACCGACGGCAGTGTTCAGAGGCCCATTCCTCCTTCCTCTCCTTCCCCCTTTTCTTGGCCCCATTCCTCCCAAGATCTCAAGGGTCCCCTTCCACGCCATCCCAGTTCCCACCTCCCTCTCCCCCTCCATTTCTGGCTATTCGTGGAGCTCAGAGAGCTCCTGACTCCAGGAAGGGCCTCCAGGCCCGGGTGTTGGCTGGAAACATCCCAGAGCTTGCCACGGAGTCATCCTTAAGAAATAAATGACCCACGAGACCATTCACGTGTGTTCCCCCCGGGAACTCGGAAACTTCCGTGAGCTCTCAGCCAGGCGAGCTGGCTTGAGGTGGGCTTTGGGGGACAGGTTGTTCTTTTTCTTCTTTCTTTTTTCTTTTCCCTCCACCCTCTACACGCAGAGTAAGCCGCCAAGTGTCTGCACCCGGCGTCGCCTCCTCTACGCCCACCAGACGCTTGAAGTTGCAACCTCGGTCCCCACTTCCTCTTTCCAGCACCTTCTCCCCTCGCTATGTCACCCCACCCTGCGCCCACCCCATGCACCCACCCCCGCCTCCATCACTTCCGAGAGACAGAACCTGTCTTCTGGGTCCCACCTTGACCAAGAGAGATACCCAATTTTCTCCTCCCACCAGCACCCAAAGTTCTGTTATTTTCCGGACTGTGCATGGAGCCGGGAACAGGAGATGTGCAGGAAAGGAGGTAGAGGAAGAAGCGAATGGGATACTGACTCGTCCCTCAAGACAACCAGCATCAAAGTCAAGCACGGTTTCAAAGTGGGGATTGACTCTATCAGCTGGGCTTCTGGCGGCCCCGTCAGCCATCCAAGACCCGGAGGGGCTGGCCCGTTTCAGGCCGTTCTGGCACGAGGTCTCTCCACTCACGCAGAAAGTCACTCCGACAATTAAGCTCGGGTCCCTTTGTTCCCTCCCCTTCCTCTCTCTCTCTCTCCCTCCCTCTCTCTCCTTCCCGCGAATGCCACGTCCCACTGTGCGGGGCACCACAGGCACCCTCCCCGTCAGGCCGTTTCGCAGTGGTACTGCGGAGCCGTGGAGAGGAGCTAATTGGATTTGTTGTCACCTCCTGAAGCTGCCAGGAGCTCACGTCTGCTCTGGTTACAGATGAAGACATCACGGTGACAGGCTCAGAGACGGCTCAGCTGGTATCCCAAGGCCACTAATAGAGCCATGTTGATTTAATGTCCGAGTGGAGAGGTGCAGACAAGCTGTTCAAGTTTTCCCTTCCAAACAAAGCAGGGATATACCATCCGTCATCTGTGGATCAGTAAATAAGCATCCATGTGCCTCCAGGAGCTCTTAACCATCGCCACAAAAGAATGACAAACTATTTTAAACTGGGAGACGGGACTTTGAAACCAAGCATCCCTCTGCTTTATGCTGCCCTCAGGGAGCCCGGCTGATTCCACCAAACATAAATTTTACTTAACTATGTGATTATGAATGAATCCTATTAGCCTTAAAATCGCCCGCTCGGTAAAGGCGTGCCCCGGTGTCTGTGGTCTCCGGTGTGTGCGGGGGCAGGTGGAGAGGCGCCGGTGAAGATGAGGAGACCTATTTGTTTTCAGTGAAGTCATCTGTCTGTTCAGTAGAGTGAGCACCTACTATGTGCTGGGCACTGGGGTGGGTGGGTGGGGGAATGGGATACAGTATCCGCACTGGGAGGGGTAGATGGACACATCGACAGGCACCCACAGCCCAGAGCAGTAGGTGTGTGGAGACAATAAACGCAGGGGGGCAAGGAGAGGACTGAAGGGGAAACGCCGTTCCCTCTGAGTGTCTGGAATCAGCTCCCAGGAGAAGAGGCGTTGAAGCCCAGGGTCCACTTTCAGAGGAGGTGGTGGGCAGGGAGATTCACCACAACTCTCTTCATTCTGGGCAGCTGGGGTCTATAACAGGGTTACCTGGGGTGACCATTCCCCTCTGTCGTCAGGCTGGTCCAGTGGACCAAGGATGGGCAGTCATTTTCTCCAGCCCTCTGGTCACCCATGGTCCCCCTGGGCCTGCAGGTGGATGGGGCCCACAGAGTGAGGAATGAGGGGTGATGTGGCACCCGAGGTCTGAGAATTGTGGGAGGGGGGGTCTGTGAGGGGGCGGTTCTTGGAGCTCAGACAGTCCACCCAGCACATCAGCCCCGATCATGGGCTGGGGCCGGTCCCCTGCCTTCCCGTAGCTTCTGAGCAGCCTCATGACACCCCTCCAAGGAGTTCTCCCAGGCCGGGCACATGCCAGGCTACTGACCACCCATGGACCATTCTCAGTTATGGGGCCCAAGCAGGAGGGTCTTGAAAATGTTTAAGTCAGAGTGAATGATGGCCAGCTGGACATCACCCTCGGGCCCAGGCATCCGAATGTCCAGCCCCGAGCCACTCTCCCTGTCTCTGCCTCACGCTCTCTAGGCCTTCACTCCAGGGATCCACCTGCCACTCCCTTCTTCAGCCCTGATCCCTAATGGCCCAATGGAGACAGGGTTCGAAGGGGTCCCACAACTCAACAGAAGGGAGCCCTCAGGGCCACTCCAAACTGGAGAACCATCCAAAGCCCATCATGGGAAGGGATCTACCCCAAACCAAGGAAGCAAACCCTGGCAGAGGACCTTTACATAATCGTAGACCATGGAGCACAGCGCCCCCGTCTTGACAAAGACCTCCCACTCCCTCAGCTGAATCGTCCCCCACTCCCAACCAAACCGAAGTTATAGAAAAGTGGACAGAAATCCACACACCCTCAGACTGCAGCTTGAAAAAGAAACTGATCTCAAATATGCTGGGAAAGGAGCCAGGGCGTCACCCACGCACCCACAGGTATTTCCCCAAGTGCATTCCAACGCAACACACGAGGTCTGGGCAGAGCTGCCCCAGTGGAGGAAATCTGACAATATTAACATGGCACCCATGCAGCAATCCTCAGGGGAAAGTGATAGAAAAGGAGAGAGAGACAGAAAAACAAAGATCCTGGCCTACAAGGAAACATAATTCTGGGAAGAGAAGGAGGTTCCTCATTATTGAACAACTAATGAGCATGATAACTCAATAAAACAAAAGCACAAGAGAAAGAAGCACGGTGGAAGCATCAGTGGCAGGGAGTGGATTCATTTAAATATAGAACTAAAATTCAACAGCTGTGGTTTTAGAAGAGACTTAGTATCATGAAATAGCAGAACTAGGGACTAGGGATGGAGGAGGTGTGGTGGTCAGCCTCAGAGCTGAGAGGCCAGTGGATGGTGGCTGAAACGGAAGCATAGAGGGCCTTGCCATTAAGCAAGAGAAGTGAAACACGTGCATTTATTCACCTAAATGATGGTAAGAGAACAAAACAGCTAAAAACACATAAGAACAAAGAAAGCAGGGATGACTACCCAGCCGATGAGAGAGGCCAACAAAATTTTGGAAGATGGACAGTTGACGGATCAGTGGTAATTGACTTAGCACACTAGAGAACTAAAATTTAATTGATTTCAAGGGGTGGGGAGGAGGGTGGGCGACAAGAAGTAAGCAAGGTCCCTCAAAGAAGCCCAGCCAGACCCAGGAGCCAGAAGGACCAAGGACGAACTGAAGGCTGGAGGCTAAGATGGGTCTAAAGACAGAGGACGGGTGGAAAGTCAGAGTGAGGACAGCAAGCCCACCAGCCGTCCCCATCACCTGGGCCTGAGGGGTTTCCTGGGATGTAGGACTTAGGATGTTAAAACCAAGATGGTCCCAGGCAAACCAGCTATCCTTCCCCACCCCCATCCTATGCACCTATGAAATTGCCCCTCCTACCACCAGGAGAAGACTGGAATAAAGTTTACTTTGTGGTAAAAATGAACAAGGTTGTGGCTCAACAACATCAGGCAGAGTGAACACCCTACTGAAAACAGGGGGTTAAGAGAAGGCTTGCCTGGAGAATATGACGGGACACTTGGTGCCCTGTCCTCACTCGGTTCAGACCCTTGGCAGCCGGGTTTGTGTCCCAGCTTGTCCTCCACACACAGCCCCAGCCCCAGCAGGAGATTTGGAGATTCCCCTTTGAGGACAGCGTCCAAGAGGGAAAATCTACAGATACTGACAGTTGGGAACCTGCCAAAAAAATGACCAGATCGTCACCCGGTCACCCTCTATGAGAAACGTCAGCCCACAGGCCCTGCCCCTGCACCCAGAGCTTCCACTCAGCTTTTTAGTGCCTCACTCTTAACTACGGACGGACAGCCAAGGATCACCACACACGATCACCGGAACTGGAGAAAAGCCTTTAATACAAAAGTCAGAAAAAGAAAAAAAATTATAAGGAAACAGCAACAGAAATCATAAAAAATACCACATCTGATAAATAAGACTGGATGCGAATGAAACAACAACAAAAGGAACAACCAGAGGGAAAGAAAAGGACCTAAGAAATTAAAAACATGGCTGAAGAGCAGAAACTAACACACCATTGTAAAGCAATTATACTCCAATAAAGATGTTAAAAAAATTTTTTTAATTAAAAAATAATAATAATAAATAAAAATTTAAAAAAAGAAAATCAACTATACTTTAAAATGAAATAAAAATTAAATTAAAAAAAATAAATAAATAAAAACATGGCTGAAGAAATTTTAACTTTGGTAGACAGTTGAAAGGGCAAAGTTGAGGAAACCTCCTCTAAAACAGAAGCAAGACAGGGAACAATATTCAATATCCTGTGATAACCCATAATGGAAAAGAATATGAAAAAGAATATGAGCAGAAATTAATCACAACATTGTGCATCAACTATCCTTCAATAAAATAAAATAAAATAAACATAAGCGGGCTTCCCTGGTGGCGCAGTGGTTGAGAATCTGCCTGCCAATGCAGGGGACACGGGTTCAAGCCCTGGTCTGGGAAGATCCCACATGCCGCGGAGCGACTAGGCCCGTGAGCCACAACTACTGAGCCTACGCGTCTGGAGCCTGTGCTCCGCAACAAGAGAGGCCGCGATAGTGAGAGGCCCGCGCACCGCGATGAAGAGTGGCCCCCGCTTGCCGCAACTAGAGAAAGCCCTCCCACAGAAACGAAGACCCAACACAGCCATAAATAAATAAAATATGACCCCAGCATCCAACTGTTAAAAAATAAAATAAAATAAAAAAATAAACATAAGCAAGAAAAGCAAAGAGATGCAGTCACAGCACAAATTCAACATGCCAAAATGGTAACAGTAGCTATCTGTTACTCTCTTCTTTGTCATTTTGTGTGTTTTCCAAATTTCCCACAATAGACACTTATCAGTTTTAGAGTCAGAAAAAAATATATATAAAAAGACATAGTCAACATCCTGTGACCATACAATAGGCAGCATGCCGGGGGCTTGGGGCAGGGGTGCTGGGCTGGGCTGGGCTGGGGAGGGAGGCTCCCCTCATTCTTCACGGGCACCCAGATCCCTGGGCAGCAGGGGAGGGGTTCCAGAGCCCTCCCAGCCGGGCGCCCAGCGGCTCAGGGCCTGGCAGGAGTGGGCCTGCAGGAGGCTGGGGAGGGGGGCAGCCGGTTGGACAGTCACGGAAAGGAGAGAAAGAGCTGGGATTTAGATGAGATGGGTCATTTGGCTCCAGGTCCGAAAAGGACCAAACAAGGGGAGTGCCAAAGAAACACCCAGGAGCCGCCGAAGTGGGGAGAACTAGGTAGCGGTCCCTCCGTGTAAATGAGGAGGGCTGTAGCATCTCTCCCCTTCGCTCACCAAGACCTCAGTCCGTGCTTTCACTCAGCAAAGCTGAAACAAGCACCTTCTCTGGGCCAGGCCCTTGCTAACACCAGACATACACTCATGGACAAGGCTGGGCCCCCAAAGCAGACACATGGGCCAGAATTCGTTCTAAGGCCCCTGGTGGTCTGACTCCACAGGGACAGCGGGGTGGGGGAGGTCCACAGTGGGAGAGGAGGGGCCTCCAGGTCCTCAAATAATCCCTTTAGGTGAGAAAGTATTTTGGAAAAGAGCACAAAGGTAGAGGACAACGATGGCGGTGGTGATTGCGAGTCACGGTGCCTGTGAGGAGGACGATGCACTGACCTTCCCCCGCACCCACACCGATCACACATCATCGCCTCCACGCTCCCCAGGGGGAAACTGAGGCTCAGAGAATCAGGCAAGTCGCCCTGGGCCGCCCAGCTGCAGAATGCAGACTCCGCCCCCCACCCCACCCTGGGCGGCCTCATTCCACCTGCCAGGCTTCACACCTCCCCGACATGCTGCCCAGAGAACCTTACAAGTTACCGACAGAGGCAAAGTGGCGGGGACAGCAGAGGTCAGTCTAGGGACACATGCCCCTCTCGGCCTCTGCTCTGCACAACCCCCTCCAAGAAAGGCTGTGGACACGACATTTCAGGCTGGCCCTGGAAGGGCATGAGGCAGTTGGGTCGTTGTATCCAATGTGGCCTCTGAAGTAGGACTGAGCGAGGGGCGGGGGAGGAGAAAGAGGGATCTCATTTTTAGTTCAGAGGAGGCTTTGCCCAGCACGGGGACAGGTATGTGGGCCACCTTCTGGGGGTCCTCCCAGGATTATTGGCACCTGTGGAGGCACTGACCCCACCATTGCTGGTTTCAAGGCCTCAATAAGGGAGTGGAAACATCCATCCGTCCGTCCACCCTGCACAGGGGCATCGACCACCTCTCAGAGTCACCTGCGTCAGGTGTGAGGACAGAGGTGGACACCACGGCACTGGCCCCTGCCCCACGGAGATGACCTACGCGGGGGACAGGGCCTGAAATGAATCGTTGCTCCTGTGATAAGGGCTTTAAAGGACAAACACAAAAGAATTCTGGTCTGCGGGCGTTAGGGAAGGACGCCCAGAGGAAGTGATGATGACAGCGAAGCTCACAGAACAGGCAGTGTAAGAGCAGCCAGCAGGGGTGGGCAAAGAGGGGAGGCTGTTCCAGGCAGAGGCAAGGGGACATGCTAAGGTCCTGGGGTGGAGAGAGGAGCTGGGGAAGAAGGAAAGGAGCTGAGCAGGCGTGTGGATGCGGCCGAGGGGGAAGGGGCAGGAGACCATCCTCATCCCCACGCACCAGCCCTGGCAGTTCTGCCCAGCTTTGGGCTTTTAACACACCGGGGTTTGGAGTCAGCAGCTGGGTTCACCAAGTGATGCTGCTAAGTCCATCTTCGTCTCTCTGGGTCTTGATGTCCTTGTGTGTTGAACGGACAAGAGCACAATAGCTCTTTGTGCCCTGCAGGTGAGTCTCTGAACCCGGGAGATGAACTGTCATCCCTGGGAGAGGAAGCCCAAGCACCCTGCTGCGGGGAGGAGATGGGCCTGCCGCAGGGAAGGGGCACCGGAAGGTGCCAGAAGGACTGCAGAGGGGCCCAAGCACAGCTCGGATCCTGGCTCTGCCTCTACGGGTTCATTTCTCTCAGCCTCGGGCCCCTCGTCTGGAAAATGGGGACAATGACACCTACCAGCAGGGTGCCATTAGAACTGGTTCTGAAGAAGAACAGGCACTGGCCACAGTGTCTGGCACTGCTTCCGCCAGGCCTGCAGCGTGGTGACGGTGTGGGAAGCAGTGGGGAAGCGCACGCTTTCGATCCGCGGGGGGAGGAGTGGCCACAGACGCGAGGGCTGGGCAGCGCCGTCTCCCCCGCGGCTCACGGGTCCCCAGCAGCCGGAGGACCACTGCTCCTCGTGTTTTCCACCAGGAAAATGGCTACAACGGCAGCACATCCCAGAACCACATCCTAGTCTTTCCCTGAACAGACAATCTCTGAGTGAGAATGTTTGCGGGACCCAGTGACCCTTGCTCTGACCCCTGAGTCTCAGCCCTGGCCCTTGGGGATCTCCCACCACAGGGGACACGGGGAGACCCAGCTCCTTCCAGAGCCTCCCCGATCACACCCGAATCTGCCGTAACTTCCTCCAAAGCTTAACTAACCACTGAGGGAGGACAACAGGGAACGAACACAGAAGCCGAGAGGCAGGAATCGGGTCTACCTGACACAGCGCAGGGTCCTGACCCCGGGAGAGCCAGCTACCCTGCCCCCTGCCCCCCAGCAGCCTCGCCTGGGTGGTATTCCAGAGTCCTAACTGGCCTCACACCCGGGCTGCGAGGCTCCGTGTCCCCAGGGAGCTGACAGCCTGTGGGAGGTGGGAGCCACCGCCGGGGGCCTCACTATCAGAGGGCAGTGCTGTGACAGCCGGGCACGGAGAGCCGCTGGGGAGCAGACAGCACCTGGCCCCGCCCGGAGGGTCGAGGCTCGCTGGAGGAGGGCGCGCTGAGCAGGGTCTTTGGAAAGAGGTGATCACGAGCAAGAAAGACGGAGGTTTGGAAAGGGGTGATCACGAGCAATAAAGAAGAAGGTTTGGAAAGGGGTGATCACGAGCAAGAAAGAAGAAGGTTTGGAAAGGGGTGATCACGAGCAATAAAGAAGAAGGTTTGGAAAGGGGTGATCACGAGCAAGAAAGAAGAAGGTTTGGAAAGGGGTGATCACGAGCAATAAAGAAGAAGGTTTGGAAAGGGGTGATCACGAGCAAGAAAGAAGAAGGTTTGGAAAGGGGTGATCACGAGCAAGAAAGAAGAAGGTTTGGAAAGGGGTGATCACGAGCAAGAAAGAAGAAGGTTTGGAAAGGGGTGATCACGAGCAAGAAAGAAGAAGGTTTGGAAAGGGGTGATCACGAGCAAGAAAGAAGAAGGTTTGGAAAGGGGTGATCACGAGCAAGAAAGAAGAAGGTTTGGAAAGGGGTGATCACGAGCAATAAAGAAGAAGGTTTGGAAAGGGGTGATCACGAGCAAGAAAGAAGAAGGTTTGGAAAGGGGTGATCACGAGCAATAAAGAAGAAGGTTTGGAAAGGGGTGATCATGAGCAATAAAGAAGAAGGTTTGGAAAGAGGTGATCACGAGCAATAAAGAAAAAGGTTTGGAGCAGCCTTATGGAAACAGAGCAGCCTGGACCTCAGAGGCTGCTTACAGCAGAACCGTCCGTTCATCCGACAAATGCTTATCGTGTTGCTACTACGTGCCAAACGCCAATTTAAATGTTGGGGAATGCATGTCCATAGGCAGATGAATGGATAAAGAAGATGTGGTATATGTATATATACAATGGAATACTACTCAGCCATAAAAAGGAATGAAATAATGCCATTTGCAGCAACATGGAGGGACCTAGAGATGATCATACCAAGTGAAGTAAGTCAGGCAGAGAAAGACAAATATCATAGGATATCGCTTATATGTGGAATCTAAAAAAATGGTGCAAATGAACTTGTTTACGAAAGAGACATAGACTCACAGACATAGAAAACAAACTTACGGTTACCAAAGGGGAAGGGGGGGGGGGTGATAAATTAGGAGTTTGGGATGAACAGACACACACTACTATATATAAAATAGGTAACCAACAAGGACCTACTATATAGCACAAGGAACTATACTCAACATTTTGTAATAACCTATAAGGGAAAAGAATCTGAAAAGGAATATATATATATTTTATATATATATATATAATAAATATATATAGCTGAATCACTTTACTGTACACTTGAAACTTACACAACACTGCAAATCAACTATACTTCAATTAAAAAAATGTTGGGGAGACATGGTATGTTACGGTTCTCCAGAGAAGTAGAACCAATAGGAGTTAGAAAGATATAGCTATAGATACAGGTATAGATATATAAGATATAAGGAATTGGCTCATGTGATTATGAAGGCTAACGAGTCCCATGATCTGTCATCTGCAGCAGGAAACCCAGGAAAGCCAGTGGTGTAATTCCTAGAACCAGGGGGCGGATGGTATAAGTCCCAGTTGACGGAAGGAGAAGACAGATGTCCCAGCTTCTCAGGCAGAGAGAGTGAATTCCCACTTCCTGCATGGTATCTATGTAGTAGATACAAGCACTATGGAGAACAGTGTGGAATTCTTTAGTCAAAAGTCTAAAAATAGAACTACCATGTATGACCCAGCAATCCCACTCCTGGGCATAAACCCAGAGAAAACCATAACTCAAAAAGGTACATGCACCCCAATGTTCATTGCAGCACTATTTACAAGAGCCAGGACATGGAAACAACCTAAACATCCATCAACAGAGGAATGGATAAAGAAGATGTGGTACATATATACAATGGAATATTACTCAGCCGTAAAAAGGAACGAAATTGTGCCATTTGCAGAGACATGGATGGACCTGGAGACTGTCATACAGAGTGAAGTAAGTCAGAAAGAGAAAAACAAATATCATGTAATATCACTTATATGTGGAATCTTGAAAAATGGTACAGATGAACTTATCTGCAAAGCAGAAACAGAGACACAGATGTAGAGAACAAACATATGGATACCAAGGTGGGGAAGGGGGTTGGGATGAATTGGGAGATTGGGATTGACATATATACACTACTATGTATAAAATAGATAACTAATGAGAACAGACTGTATAGCACAGGGAACTCTATTCAGTGCTGTGTTGACCTAAATGGGAAGGAAATCTAAAAAAGAGGGGATATATGTATACGTGTAACTGATTCACTTTGCTGTACAGCAGAAACTAACACAGCATTATAAAGCAACTATACTCCAATAAAAATTAATTAAAAAAAAAACATCCATGGTCATTTCTTTTTCTCATGAATATGCAATTTCATGAGAAAAAGGCTTGTCCTTGCCCCACGTGGTGTCAGCTGGGGCAGCTGAACAGGGGCGCTGAAGAGTTCCATTCCAAGATGTCTCACTCACGTGTTGGCTACAGTTCTGGGCCACAGGTCTGAGTTCCTTTCCACGTGGGCCTTTCCAGAGGCTGCTCAGGCTTTCTCCCAGTGTGGTGGCTGGGTTCCAAGGATGAGTGTCCCACGAAAATCGGGCTGCATCACCTGTGACACGATCTGCCCTCAGAAAGAGTGTCTTTTCCACCATAGTCCAAAGTTCTCCCAAATTTAAGAAGAGGGGAAAAAGACCCCACCTCTCAATGAGAGGAGTGTCAGGGCAGCACCATAAGAAGAACATGGGGGATGGGATTCGGGGTCAGCTTGGGAAAATCCTCACCATGGCGAGGAGTTTGGGTTTCACCAAACACGTGACAGCACAGTGTGGGTGGGCGACGTGACGTGATTACAGCTGGAGAGGATCACGTGGGCGGCTGAGTGGAGAGTGGGTTGGAGGGGCTGAGCGGAAGAAGTTCAGGGGTTATAGCTGTAGTCCAGCTGGGGCCCGGTGGCGGATTTGTCCCCAGGCAAGCAAAGGAAGGGGGTTTGGTGTACAGGCACACACAGTGACTGGGTTCCGTGACAGGTCACCGTGGGCCACGTGTGGCCTGCTCGGGGTCTAGACTGCGGCAGTGGGGACCTGCTGAGGGATTTTAAGCAAGGAAGTAATACGACCGGGACTGTGGGCTTTTTTTTTTGGTAATAAATTTATTTATTTATTTATTTATTTATTTATTATTTATTATTTATTTTGGCTGCATTGGGTCTTCATTGCTGCGCACGGGTTTTCTCTAGTTGTGGCGAGTGAGGGCTACTCTTCGTTGCGGTGCACGGGCTTCTCACTGCAGTGGCTTCTCTTGTTGCGGAGCACGGGCTCTAGGTGTGTGGGCTTCAGTAGTTGCGGCACACGGGCTCAGTAGTTGTGGCTCGCGGGCTCTAGAGCACAGGCTCAGTAGTTGTGGTGCACAGGCTTCGCTGCTCCACGGCTTGAGGGATCTTCCCGGACCACGGCTCGAACCCATGTCCCCTGCACTGGCAGGCAGATTCTTAACCACTGCGCCACCAGGGAAGTCCCCAGAACTGTGTTTTAAAGGGATCCCTTGGAGAATACTGGATCTGGGACAACACTCAGTCTGGCCTGTGTAGAAATGGCCTAGAGAACCAAGTTCTGAGCTGCCTCATTCAGCAGCCTCAGTAAACTCACCAAATGCCGATGGGCCACCTCTGTTTCAAGTCCTAAGTCCGTCCTGGGGACTTTCTCTATGGATTCACAGAGCTTTTAGATTTTATCACCTTCTTGCCTCTCTGGGACACGTCTGCTGCTTCTGCCAGCCCAGCATCCATTCCCTCTTTGTATCAGTCAGCCTTTACCGGGTGGTGCTGTAGTAACAAATGATCCCCAGATCTCAGGGACTTACAATGGCAAACGTTTATTTCTCCCCTGCATTTCACGTAGGCTTCAGGTTGACGGCAGCTCTGTTCTGGCGTCTTCTTTAGTTTTGGATCCAGCCTCTGTGTGTGACAGCACCTCCTAGAGGCAGAGGGAGAAGATGAAGGGGGCTGGTGGAAACCTTAATGTTAAATCTCTTAAAGCTTCCACTCAGACATGGCACACATCACATCTGCTTGCATGCCATTGACCAGAGCAAGTCCCTCGCCAAGCGCAAGGTCAGTGGGGAGGGGAGGTACAGTGCAAGCCAGGTGGCTTGGGAGGGAGCGGGTGTATAATCCTCTGATAGGAAAGGAGAATGAAGACAATCTACCACCCACCCCATCTGGTATCCCCTTTGCCATAGATGTTGGTTCAAAGATGAGCACATGGCCCAAGCCAGGCTGAGTCAACAAGATTCATTTCCAAGCCTTTCACTGGGGCTGAAGGGAAAGGGAAGCATTTATTCCCACTGGCACTTCTGAGAAGGCAGATGTGAGCCTGGAGCTTCCCACAGCCAGCCTGGTGCTACGTGGGGACAGCCTGCCTGAGGATGGAGCCCTCCAGGAGACAGCAGGGGCAAGGCCAAGTCCCAGCAACATCACTTGGGCCCCTGAAGACAGTTGTGGAGGAGGCTACCCTTGGTCGGTTTGGTCACAAGAATCTGCCCAAGCCGTTTGAGCTGGGTTTCTGTCGCTTGCCACCACGAGTCCTGACAAATACGACAACCGAATCAGACCCTCTCTGACCATCACAGCTGAACTTCCTTGAAGGTGTGCTTTGCTTTTTTAACTAGACATAAAGTCCTTAAGGAGAGAAACCCATAGCACATATTTTCAATCACCCTGAGTATCTAATACACCTCTAAATACACACTTGGGGGAGAAGCATTTATGGAGCATTTACTCTGTGCCAGGCGTTGTGCTAGGTGCTTTTACATGTCATATATCATCCGGACTTTTGAGGAACCCCATCAGGTAAATATTACTGTCAAGATTCAAAATGATTAAGCTCTCTGTCCGAGTTGCACCCAAGTCAGTAACAGAGTCGGAGCTGGAGCCCACGTTTGCCCCTGCTGTTGGCAGGTTTGTCTTCCAGAGCTTCCAGACCACCTCCCAGGGCTCCAACTCAGGGTTCTGACTGTCATTAAAGTGGATGTGTCACTCCTTTCAAGCCAACCTGCTTGTGACCAGATGCAGTGAGACGGCCAGCCAGGGCCAGGTCTGGACTCTATGGACAGCAGGGGAGCCTCTTTGCCTTGGCTCAAAACCCCAGGGCTCCCACGCTGATGTCCAGCCCAGCTTTGCCCCTGACCACAGCCCAGTGGACCTGAAAACAGGCACTGAAAACAGGCCGTATCCACTCAATTCAACCACCTCCAAAACCAGCCTATCTCTGGGCCAGCCTTTCGCATCTCCTCCCGTAGGCCTTGCAGGCCAAACACCACCTGCCAAAATTCCAAGCATGTGCCATGACCCCAGCTGAGCCCAAGCTGCCCCAAGCCCTCTGCCTTCCTCAAATTCCTTGTCCCCAGCACCCAGGCCTCCTACCCTGAGATTATTAAATATAACCCCCATTTGCAGGAAATATGCAAAAACTGTTTATCTTTGGAAACTAAAATATATGAAACTGAGTCATCAGGCAAATTATATGCATCAGTAAGTGATAAATGTTCAGGGCCAGCAATCCTGAAATAGCGCATGAAAGCCTTTTTCTACTCCTCTTTCTGCCTACGGAGCACTTTCGAGCAAAGTTCATCGCTGGCGGTACAAAGTCAAGCCCCATGGAGCCTCTCCCGTCGGTCCTGCCCGCTCAGAGGGTGCTGGGGGCCCCCAGGGCAGGGAAACACCACGGGCCACTGGCACGGCCCCTCTCTCCGCTCCAGGGCAAGAATGTTGCGACATCTCTTCACTCCAGATACAACCCCAAGACCCCCAGGGTTTGGCAGCTTGGAGCTAAAAGGAAGTCCAGTAAACGTTACTTTCCCGAACATTCTCTCAATACGACAGGCTCCAATGGCAACTCCTCAGCCAGGACAGCCAGAGAAGGGCCCTGGCAAAGCGGGAAGTCACAGCACCCCAGCGCTCCTCTTCACGCGGCCCTCAGAGGGACCACAGCTCCTGGCAGCTCCCCCCTCTCTTATGAGGTCCCTGGTCTTCCTCATCCCCTCCCCCAGCGACACGCACACCCACTGCCTCCGTCCCCTCCCCCCCACACCTCCTGACCACATGGGGCCCCTGCAGGTAGAACATGAAGCTCTGGGCCGCAATGGACTGGACGGCAGGAGATCCAAATTCTAGTCCTGCTCTTCCCCAACTCACTGCGTCATCTTAGACCTTCTCTGGGCCTGTTTCTACATCTGTAATCCAAGAGTCTCTGGTCTAAAGCCCCTGTTGGCCCATCATTGATTTTCTCATTCTAAGCAACTGCTTGGGATAATCCAGCCACTACAGACACTCATGCATTCACTCAACAAACACCAGTGGAGCACCTCCTGTTTGCCAGGCACTGTGCTAGGCCTTGGGGCGCTGGAGCAATGGAGACAAGGTCCCTCCCAGGAGCTGCTGGCAGTCTGGGTCCTGAAGTGCCCCCTGGGTAAGATGCCTGCTGAACCCGGAATCAACACGCTGCCCTTTGTCCCGCGCTGGGTCTCAGCCCCATCCCATAACCTTTATGTGCCGGCCTTCTGTGTGGAGAGGTAGTAATTTCAGTTGAGCACCGTGGTTAAAAGCTCCAGCAGGGAGTTCCCTGTTAGTCTAGTGGCTAGGATTCTGGGCTTTCAGTGCAGTGGCCCGGATTCAATCCCTGGTCTGGGAACTGAGATCCCAAAAGCTGCGCAGCCAAGAAAAAAAAAAGGAAGCTCCAGCAGAAATGAGTTCCAATTCAGATGCCCCCACTTACATTTTTTCACTTCAGTTTTTTAGCCTAAAATGTGAATGATATGGAACAATCTTACGGGGCACCTCGGGGATTCCAGGAGATTGAGAGCAGTAGTTGGCACAGAGTAAGCAGCTGTCATTACTAAAGGGAGTCCCCCTGCCCACACCAGCGCCGGCCACGCTGAACTCCTGAAGCCGCACGATGCATGGCTTCCTCCAGCTCAGGTGTGGCTTCAATTTCACTCTCTGCTGTCAGGGCCCAGGATGACCTCTGCTGTCCTCTGCTGTCCTCCATCCCTCTCTCCTGGTTTGGGTTCTGGCTGTACCACCATGGAGCGGTCTGACCTTGGCTTGTCATCCTCAGCTGAAACGTGGAGCTGATGCCACACCTCCCCTGCTCAGGGCTGCCGTGGGGACCAAATGTGACAGCATCCATGGAACCTGTCGTTCCTGTGAAGGTTTCGTGCCTCAGAGTTAGTCTCCCATAAAAGCAGAAAGTCACTCTTCCTGCGCAGGATCCACTGGGAGGCTTTGGGCTGCAAGTAATGGAAACACGGACTCAAAGAAGTTTAAACAATAAAGAGGTTCATTGCCCCATATACAAAGGGCCCTGAGGTGGCATCAACTTCAGATGTGGAAAGTCAGTTGCCCAGCTTCATTGTCAAGGGGAGTGGGAACCTCATACCAATCACAACTCACAAAGCCAAGGCCAGGTGGAGGAGGATGGACCCTGAAGAAATCAGACCCCAGCCATAGGGAAGGAGGAATGGATTCAGCGCAAGCACAAGAGTGTCTGCCACACCTGCTCACACGGGAGCTTTGAGTGTGAATGCTTTCATCTATGTGCAAAGCATTCTTAGCATTTCCTAATGAAATTGAGAAAATGAGTAACAAGAATTGGTAAAGCCTTGATTGGGAAAGATGCACAATCCTGTCCTTGGTGATTTCCTTCCGAGAGCCACGGGCTCACACAACTCAGGATGAAGCAGCCTTGGGCGGGTTTACTGGCCGCTACACCACGTCTCCAGTAGAACTCTTGGTCTGGCAAGTTGTTGTTCTGGCAAATGCCTAAGCTTTATGAATCTTCCTCCTCCAGCCCGGGGATTACAACTCACCGGGAAAGGGTAGGGAGCCAAGGAGGGAGGGCACCGGGGAAGGCAAGTTCTGGTCCCGCCAGGCCGTTCAGGACCCTCCCCACCCTCCTCACTCCTGACCTGCTTCTGCTCTGATCTATCCCCAGCAACCCACTCTTGGCCCCTTGCCCTGACTGCGGTCCACGCTCTGGCCCCTCTAAGAATGGCACTTGCACAGGCCTCACTGGAATTACAGCGTCCGCTAGAGGGACTGGTTCCCCGTGGCCGGGCTCCCAGGGCCGCACTGCCTAGGCAGGTACAGGTCCTGCCTTGGCCTCAGGAAACCCAACCAGCCCCCGCCCCTGCCTCGCCCCCATTAACCAGGGCAGTCCTGGTGCCACTGCCACGGGCCCCAGCAACCTCCAGCGAAGACCCTAGTTCTGCAACCAGCACCCAGCAAACACTCTGGGAGGCTCTAGGGCTAGCACCCAGCAAGGGCCTGGTGTGTGTTGGTTGTCATGGTGACAGAAGCAGCAGTACCCCCCAAGGGCAAATGGGGACCACAGTCCAGGTATGCTCCTAAAAGGACCAGCTCAGGCATCAGTCCCGGAGGTGAACGAGAGGCTGGAAGTGAGGCCGAGTCAGGAGCGAGGGGTGAGGCTGGTGCGGGGAGGCCAGGTCCCCGAGCTGTCTTGGCCTCAGACTGTCAGATGACATAAGCGCCCTATACGTGACTGTACATTCCAGCGCTGCAGTAGCCACATTGCGGCCGGCTGGCACTCTGTGGTCCCCTCTCCTCCAGAAGTAGCCCCCGAAGCAGGGGCTAACCCCGCGTGGCCACGTCTCTGGTGCCCACCCCACTCCCAAGCGGCTGGGCCAGAGTCTGCGCCCCAGGATTTGGAAGCTGAGCCATGACTGTGCGAAGACGTGGGGCGGGGGCACTGTAGTGAGCCCAGTAAGGGCCAGCTCAGGTGATGGCCACCACCTCCTGCTGGCCAGGTCCCCGGGCCGACCAGCTTCCCGTCCTTCCTGAGCCAGCGCCTCCTGCGATTCCGCAGAGCTCCCCCTTCCCGCAGTAAATTCTCTTTTGTTGGATAAGACAGTCAGAGCACGTGCCTGTTGGCTGTGCCCCTGAAGAATCTGAACGAATACAGTGGCGTCATCCACATCCTCCCTCTACAGGCGTGGAAACTGAGGCCCCAGAGGTCACGTGAATTGCCGAGGTGGCCCGGGGAGGGAACGGTGGGGCTGGGAGAAGCCAGGCTGTTTGGCATCACCGCTCACTCCAGAACATTCCATAATACATGGGACTTGGCACCTTACCTCAGCCCCCTTGGCCCTGGCTTCAGATGGGTCCTCACTCCAGGCCCACTGACACTGCTGAAGGAAGGAAGGTCCTGGTCTGGCTCAGAGCCAAGCAGTAAGAGAAGATGGAAGAAGAAACTTCCCATCACCCTCCACCCCTCCCCACAAGCCTGCCCAAGAGCCCTGGCTTTCAGAGCTGTTGTGGAAAGGCCCTCCACCTGCCAACACACCTCCAGCTCTGACAACTTCCTGAGGATGAGAAAAGTTGCAACACTCCCCAGAGAAAGAATCTGTGCAGAGGCAAAGGGGGGAAAAAATGGTTGTGGTGTGTTTACTGCTCCCTTAGCTGGAAGGAGTGATTCCGCTCTCGGTAGTACATAAACTCTTGGCAAAGTTGGGTTTTCCATGGTTTGCTGAACTCCTGAACACAGATGTCCCATTTGTGTTTCATTAGTACATCCGCCGCTCTGCGGCTTTCGACCTCTGCACCAGGCAATAATTACCTGGCTCAGGCCCATCCCTTCACCAGCTGGCTGGGGACTTGCTCTGCCCGACCAGGGCTGTGTCTGCTGTCAGCCCTTTCCAGGCAACTGGACAGCGCCGTCAAGGGGATGTCTCAGCTGAGCCCGCGCTAGCATGGGGTGGGGGAGGTCCGTAGACTTGAGCAGACACCTCCAGAGGGAAAAGAGCCTTCCAGAGTCCAGCCACCCTTGGGGAGGCTGGAGGAGGGAGGCAGGGAGGGCGAGAAGGGGGAGGAGGAAGGGAGGAGGGGGGGAAGAAGGCTAGATGGGGAGGAGAAAGGAGAGGGAGGGGAGGTGGGTGGGGACCAGGCCCTGGTGTGGGAAGCCTCATCCCTGAGCTGCGCGCACTCGGGCGGATCTGGCAGGGCCCAGCCTGGATCCCAGCTTCACATCGTCTGGCTCCAGCCAATGGGCTCGGGCGGCCTCTCAGTCCCAGGGCAGTGGACACGCAGGGGAGCTCCTGGCAGGGTGTCGGCTGGATTTCAAGAGCAGCCCTGGCAAAATGCAGGGCTTTCACCCAGAGCTGACAAACCTGAGTGTGGGTGAAGGGGATCAGGGCGGCCCATCCCCTCCCCACACGCGTCCCTGCCCAGGCTGCACTCCTGGGGCTTACAGACAGCCAGTGGGGAGGAGTCCCAGAAGGAAGGAGTCGGGTCTGGACCCTGAGGCACAAGCATGCAGTGGTCCCCAGGCCCCAGCTTGCTGCCTGTGAAATTCTGAAATTCAGCCCCCCTCCCTTGTCTAGAACCCTTCCATGGCCCTGAGCCCAAACTGGAGTTTCCAACTTTGTGAGAAGCCCCCCAAAACCTCCATCTGCCCCTGGTATAAATTTTCAACTTCACCTTTTCATTTATCCACACCGAGGTTTGGGATCTGGACATTCAAATCAAGAGTAAGTCTAACATAGAGAACAGACCTGTGGTTGCCAAGCGGTGGGGAGAGGGGAGGGGAGGGATGGAGTGGGAGTTTGGGATTAGCAGATGCAAACTATTATACAGAGAATGGATAAACAACAAGGTCCTACTGTATAGAACAGAGAACTATATTCAGTATCCTGTGATAAAACCATGATGGAAAAGAAATGAAATGAAAAAAAAGTGTCTATATGTATAACTGAATCATTTTGCTGTGCAGCACAAATTAACACAACAACATAAGTTAACTATACTTCAATAAAATAACTTTTTCTTTTAAGAAACAAAGAGTAAGTCTAAGATGGGACCGGAGGGACTCAGTCAGAAAGCTATCACCTTTTGGATGGAGGACCCTGCAGGGAAGGGGGGGAAGTGAAACCGGAAGGGAGGGCCAGCATTCATTAAGTGCCTACTGCATGCACCGTGCCAGGCACTACGAATCATGAACTCATTTAATCTTCCCAACAACCTGAGAGAAAGCTGTTCTCCCACCTGGTCGATGAGAAGACCGTGCCTCAGAGAAGTAAGTTGTCCCCAGAGTGGAGGTGGAATTCAAACTCAGGTACGGGGCAGCGTGGGCTCAAAGTTGCACCGGACCTGGGGGAAGGCAGAGTGAATGTTTACCATTTTGTGAAACTGCTGTTGTCAGTGATCCTGAAACATTTCTCAAGTGACTAGCGCTTGCAGAAATCAACTGCACAGTACCTTTCCTTACAAACTTACAACCTATAAAATGTGTCCTTAGTTAGACTGCTGGGGTTTGTTTGGGTTTGTTTTAGTGAATGTATAGAAGTGTATTTATAACCACAAATTCATGGTTGCACTTGTCATCTTGCTGGCCTTAATACAAATTTCCCCGTAAGTTCTTATCCACAAACCTTCCCTCCAGGAGACTTTCAAGCGCAAAAAGCATCACCACCAAGGATAGGAGAGAAAAGCGCTGACACAGCTAAAGATGACAAAGTTCATCTTTTGGCGCCAATTCCCGTGTAAGTTAGCCTGGACGTCCTGAGTTAGGAGGGGGTTAGAGGGGCCTCTGGGCTTGGCAGCTGGGGTCCGTTAGCAATGCCTACCCGGGACATGGGAAGAGAGAGAGGCAGCTTTCCTGGCAGGTATGAATCCCTGGAAAAGCAGAGACGAACCGAAATGATGGCCCTCCAGCTGCAAAACTGAGCACTAGTTTGGGGGCTACGACAGACTCAAACGCCCTCAGCTGTAGAGAAGCTGGGCTCTTCCCACCCCAAAGAGCCCCTGCGATCGGAGGTGCCCTGTTAGCTGGGGAGGCCCCGGCCATAGACGAGCAATGACCAGGGCAGGTTAAGGCAAAAGGGTCAGCCTTGGACAGCCAGGGAGCTGGCATCACCTCTGTGACTGGAAGTCAGCCAGCCCAGCTGCCCTAGGCAAGCGAGCTCAGCCCCAAGCCCTGGCTGAGGAAGATCCACGTCCACCTCTGTCTCCAGCTGCCCAGTCTGAGGGTCATCTCACACGGGCCGCCTTCGTCTGGCGTCCATCAGTGCTTCCCCTGAATCTCCACGAGAAAACGCTCACGAGAGGCCTCTGTGTGTGCGAGAGATTCACCCGGAGTCAGGGGGCTGCAGGGCGTCCCATCTCAGCAAGGAAACGGCTAGAGGTCCTTTGGTGGCCTCACCGTGTGCTCACCGTCCCACCGTCCTCCCAGGGCTGGATCAGCGTGAGGCAAGCCAGGCACTCACCTTGGGTGCAGAGTTTAAGAGGGCACCAGAAATCAAGATAAATAATATTTTAATGCAAAGAGTAATGGGAAAGAGTCCGTGATGAATAAAACATCAACATTTTAAACAGAGACAGGATCTTTCTTAATGATTTTTCCTTTTGCCTCTGTCTCTAATACGACTCTTTACAGTTGAACCTGTATTTAAAATGTTGATATTTTGTTCATTGTGGGTTTTTTTTTTTTTCAGTAATTTTGAGTTTTTTAATGTGGCATTAAGACACTATTTTTCTCGATTACTGAGGTTTGGGGCGCCCCCTTCCTTCTGCCCCCCCGGGGCCAGGGCCTCTCCTGCCCTGGTCCCCCAGCTCCCTGCAAGTTTCTCCTTCCCAGCTTATTTGCCCCTCTGCCTCTGCTCCCCGCCTCGAAGGAACAACTGACAATTTCTTCCTTTCATTTTGTTAGGCCCACTCAACTCTTTCCATCTCTATCCCCAAACTCAGCCCTCCATCTCCCAAGACCTGAAACTTTGAAATTACTCTTAGCAAAGGACTGCCGATTCAGAAAGAGGGGCAGAGAGCAATATGCAAGGATGGGGATAAATACAAGAGGATTTTCTGCAGACGTGAGGCCCCCTCACTCACACAGAGGGCTGTTCCCCCTAGTTATTCTAATGGCGGGAGAGCCCCGCGGAAGCCAGGAGGAGGCTGCAAAGGCAGGTGATTTGGGTAAGCTGTCCTAAGGATTGTGAGGATAAAAATCAGTGGCCACACAACATTGTTAATCAACTATACTCCAGTATAAAATAAAAATTAAAAAAAGAAAAAATCAGTGGCCACTAGGGTAGAAAAGATGTGGAGTCCGGTTTGCATGACTATTGTGTGCGCTGGGAAGGGGAGGTCTTTTTTTTTTTTTTTTAAACATCTTTTTGGAGTATAATTGCTTTACAATGCTGGGTTAGTTTCTGCTGTACAACAAAGTGAATCAGCTATATGTGTACATATATCCCCATATCCCCTCCCTCTTGAGCCTCCCTCCCACCCTCCCCATCCCAGCCCTCTAGATCGTCACAAAGCATCGAGCTGATCGGGGAGGCCCGTCCTCTCTCAAGCACCCGATATTCAGCAGCTCTCTTTGGCATCTGAGGGGGTGCACATACCCTCTGGGCAGGACACTGCAGGGTCCAAGGCTGGTTTGGAGGAGAAGGGGGATGATTAACCCATTCTTGCCTCTCCCTCTGATGCTCCCCCATGGCTCCCACAGCCCCTCTGCTCTTCCTGCTCCATCCTCAGTGTCCGGGGCAGCCGAGAACAACAAGGAAGGGTCCCCGTGCCCACACTTCTGCAACTTGGGCTGCAGAGACCAGGGGAAATCAGGAGGCCCCATCTGGAATGGGGAGGATGCAAGCTGGGCCAGGAATGGTACGAAGGCCTGCTTGGGCCTGAAGAAGAACCACTGGGACCAAAGCCTCAACAGAGTCAGGCCAGTGTCCTGGCAGGCATCGCGCACCAGTGCACCTGGCAAGCAGAAGTAGAGACGGTGAACACACCGCGTGTACCAGGCACACAGATGTCTCAGCCTGGGGCATCACCAGTCCTAGTTTGTAGCGGAGGGAGCTGAATGCAACGTGGCCAGAGGAACACAGGCTCAAGAAGCACCCTGGGGACTTCCCTGGTGGCGCAGTGGTTAAGAATCTGCCTGCCAATGCAGGGGACACAAGTTCGAGCCCTGGTCCAGGAAGATCCCACATGCCGCAGAGCAACTAAGCCTGTGCGCCACAACTACTGAGCCTGCACTCTAGAGCCCGCGAGCCACAACTAATGAGCCCACGTGCCACAACTACTGAAGCCCGTGCGCCTAGAGCCAGTGCTCTGCAACAAGTGAAACCACTGCAACGAGAAGCCCACGCACCACAACAAAGAGTAGCCCCCAGCTCACCGCAACTAGAGAAAGCCCACGCACAGCAACAAAGACCCAACGCAGCCAAAAATAAATAAATAAATAATAAAATAAATTTATTTAAAAAAGAAAGAAGCACCTTGGCCAGCTACCCAGGGAGCTGGACGAGAAGCTGGGGCGGGGGGGTATCCAAGTGTGCTGCGTATACGCAGACCGTAGTCCAGCAAGGTGGGCGAGCAGGAGGTCAGAAGAGTCCCGAGGAGAGAGGGAGGAGGGAGGAGGGAGGCCATGCTCTGGGAAGGAAGGAGGGGGGCTTCTCTAGTGCTTGGGAAAGGGCTTCACAGACAGCAGGGCTGGGGTGGTGTCTCGTCCCTGCTACTTACTAGCTGTGTGACCTTGGCCAAGTCACTCTACATGTTTGCCCCTGTTTCCTCATCTGCAAAATGAAGATTGTGGTGCTGCCCACCTCAGGTTGTGGTGACCATTCATGGCTCAAACTGTAAAGTGCTTAGGACAGTGGCTGGCACACAGTGAGGGCTCTGTGTGCTGACTGTATTTAGTAGCATTATGGACACATACCAAAGGCTATTTTTATTATATTTAATTCTTATTATGCATTGTTGTTTAAGCCACCCAGTCTGTGGTACTTTGCTATAGCAACTCAAAGTAACTAAGACACACGTCTTCCAAGTCCATGCCTGATTTTTATATTCCAGTAGTCAAAGAACCACTCCTGAAGAAGAGCTAATGGAGAGACAGAAGAGCAAGTGCCAAGTAACATTTTCTAGGAACATGTGAGTTCTGCTTCTGATCCAAATTAGTTAATATGCCTCAACACAGGGGCTTCCCCAGCAGTCCAGTGGTTAAGACTCCACCTTCCAATGCAGGGGGCACGGGTTCGATCCCTGGTCAGGGAGCTAAGTTCCCATATGCCGCTGGGAGTGGCCAAAAATTAAAAAAAAAAAATGTCCCCAACAAAGACAAGCAGGGGGGCTTCTCTGGTGGCGCAGTGGTTGAGAATCTGCCTGCCAATGCAGGGGACACGGGTTCGAGCCCTGGTCTGTGAAGATCCCACATGCCGCAGAGCTACTAGGCCCATGAGCCACAACTACTGAGCCTGTGCGTCTGGAGCCTGTGCTCCGCAACAAGAGAGGCCGCGATAGTGAGAGGGCCACGCACCACGATGAAGAGTGGCCCCCGCTTGCCACAACTAGAGAAAGCCCTCGCATAGAAACGAAGACACAGCCAAAAATAAAAAATAAATAAAATAAATAAATTTAAAATTCTTTAAAAAAAAAAAGACAAGCAGGGGCAGGGTTGAGAGGCCAGGAGGACGTCACATAGACCCTAAGATGGAAAATGTAGGCCAAGTGAGTTTTATCTCTTGCTTTGCTGTGTGGGTTTCCTGAGCCAGATATTTTTAAGCACACTTGGCCTGTTTTTCCATCTGTAAAATAGGATAATACAAATAGCTTTCCTTTGTCTGTATGAAAGCTCAAAGCTTCTGCAAATTGTGGTGATGTCCTCAGAGTGTGTGGCAAGGGGACACTCCAGTGTGTCACTTTATCACTATTAAGCACCACTGATGAAACAAGAAGCCAGTGCTAAGAGCTCACAGGTCTAAATGCCTGAGCTCTTTAATCTCCCTCTTTCCAGAAACCCTTATCTTGGGCAAAGGAAAGAGTATTGAAGATTGGAAAGCAATGAAGACCAGGCCCCCTTAGCCCTAGGGGCAGAGACTAGCTCAGAGGGGTGGGGGGCAGGACGCGTTCATACGCAGTATTCCTCTGGGACGTTTTCTGACTTAGAGAACGATGTCACTAACCCAGGACCAAGAGTCTTGGAAACATCACCCAGAAACAGGAACACAGCAAGAAAATGGGGTTACAGAAGTAAAAGATGCTGAGCACAGAGAGGGGTGGGGAGAGGGGCAAATATCAAGTCCAGAGGAAGAAAAGCCACCTCTCACCTTGGAGGGTCCTGTATTCTGCAACCAGCCTGAGCCTCTGTCTTCATGACAGACACACTGGAGTGTGAGATGGCTGGTGGCCCAGACAGCCCAGCACTGAGGACAGAGGCTCTGCCCCTTCCCAGCTGGGCCCTTTGGCGGCTCCCCCTCCCTGAGCTGGGTCTTCTCTTCATTATTCAGAATGGGATTAATGCAGCCCATCTTCTAGCACTGTTGGAAGGGTTAAGGAAATGTACACGAAATGCTAGGAATTTTCAGAAACCAAATAATGTGCCCCAGGTTACACGGTGCATGGGGTAGGACCAAAACCCTGGCTTCCCTGTTCCCAGCCCCGTGTCTGTCCACTAGGCCACGCTGCTCTTTGTGGTCTGACACCCTGTCACTTCTTTAATCCACTAGGGCAGAAGTCACAGACTGGTGGCCCAAGAGACAGTTCGTCTTTATAGCAGTTAAATTCTTTTTATTTTGTTACTGGCTTTAAGATTTATTTTTATTAATTTATTTTTCTGGCCGCATCGCACGGCATGTGGCATATTAGTTCCCTGACCAGGGATTGAACCCACGTCCCTTGCAGTGGAAGCGCGGAATCTTGACCACTGCACCGCTAAGGAAGTCCCCGGTTTTTTAAAAAATAGGAAATTTCACATAAAAACATGGATTTCCACCTTCCCTTGAGAAATCATTAGCTGTACAAATGCTGGGCCTGGTTCCTGCATGGTGACAATGGACCAGCCCTGAGAGGTAGCTGTCCCCCCAGGGCAGGTTATGGGCCCTGTTTTGCCACGCCCCACCCCCCAACAAATACCAGACTGCTTCTTCCATTTCCTTTCCTTTCTGGTCCCTTGAGCATCAGGGCACAAGAACACGTAGCCTTTCGGAGGGAAAGCCCCTTGCTGCCTAGAGGAAGACCTCGCAACACCGCAGCCGATGAAAATTGAAAAGCATCCCTTAAAACACGTCCGCAGTGATTAGCAGGCTGGAGACATGATTTATGAAGAAGGATGAACACAGGAAATGTGCCGAGCTTGGCCAAACAGTGACGTGGGCAGAGATGCTCCGATCACGGGCCTCGGGAAGGAGCTGAGTCGTTAGGGGAGACTGAGGGGGCAACTCAGGGAAGCAGAAACTGAGCCATGGAAATTTTCAGCTGAATTATCAGGAAACTACCCCTAGAATCGTGAAAGCCTGGGCAGAGGGAGGAGTCGATGTGGAGAGGGAAGGGAAATGCCTTTCCTGTCTCTGGCTTCAAAGGAAGACACCAGATAATTCAACGGCCACAGAGGAAGCAGCTCTCCTGCAGAGAAGCTCTGTGGACTGCAGGAAGTGGCCCCACGAAGGGTGATCAGCCTTCAGTCTTCAGCACCCAAAGAAAGTGGCACTGCGGCCTGGCCTGCCTCAGCATCAGGGATCGTTATCAAAGTCTGGCCATGGGATCCTGATTTTGGAAGACTAGTCTGTAGGAGCTTTAGTCAAGACTCTTCAGGTGCAACAAAAACCCAATTCAAACTGGTTTATGTGAAAAGGAAAAGTGTCGCCTTCCGTAAATGATAATTTCAGTGGTAGCACTGCTTCAGGAATGGCTGAATCCAGGGCTTCAACTGATATCATCAGGACCTGGTCTCTCTCCATCTTCTAACTCTGCTTTCTTCTACGTTGGCTTCATTCTCAGGCAGATCCTCCCCCATGGCGGTGAGTTGGGGACCACCAGCTCCTGGCTCACACCCTGGAGACCTCAGGGAAAAGAAAGCACACCTCTTTCCCATGAATTCCAGCAGACATCCCCAGATCAACTCTTATGGAACCAATTTTGGATCACGTGCCCATCCCCATTGTCACCAGCCAGATTGATCTGGGGGTCTGAGGCGGTGATTGGCCATCCAGCACTCTGGGCCCACCCATGGCACTGGGGTTGGAGTGGGGTTGACACTCCGGGATCTGGAGAGACCAGCACTGAGTCTGGCCCAGGTCTCACAGTGGACCCTGCGTGCCCCGCCAGCCAATGAGGCTGGGACAGTCAACATCCTGGTCATTTGGTAAGGGCTGCCTTGGGGTCTGGGTGAAGCTGCAGCTCGAAAAACTCAGTGCCCACAGCCTACAGTGGTCTGGAGAAGGTGGGGTGCAGGGGCCCCAGGGGATCTACGTCCAGAAGGGTGAGAGGGCACAACCAGGCACCTAGAGTGCCCCCTGCCCCACCCCAGAGAGCTCTCAGTCTCAGCCTCAGAAAGGATGAGCTCCCTTCTCCTGCCCAAGGACTGGCTTGGGCACTGGCATGCGGTTCTAGCCAGGAAGGTGAGGGCAGCTGGATGGGGGAACCGGCCTGGGCTTCCGGAAAAGGTTGTCCTTGCTGATTTAAAAAAAAAAAAAGATTTGATGCAATGGTCCCTTTTCCACCTTTGGACTTCATCACTCTTCATCATGTCTGGATGGCACGGCTGGACCTGGGCAGCCGACGTGCCCCATGAGGGGAGGCAGCCTGAGGTTGAGCTGTGGTGCTGAGGGTGCCCGGGGAGGGGAGTCGTTGAATTAGCAAACCTGGAGCTGCCGCCTCCGGAAGTCCTGCCACGTGACACAGAGAGCGTCCTCGCTTTTGAAACTCACTGAGCTGGGCTTTCTGATACCTGCAGCTGTAAGCAGCCCACCTAGACAAGGACTAAAGGATGGCAGCTCTACTCAGAGCAGGCAGGGACGCGGCATGTTGAGTGCCCGGGGCCTGGCAGTAGTTGGGGGCCCAGGCCTCGCCGTGCACCCCTCAGTTTCAGCTGCAACAAACTACTTTTTCCATCACTTCTAGGCCCCAAAGGGAAAATTTTTTTCCTAAGTAATGTTCTTACTCTGGTTTAAGTAAGCCTCCCTCGAAAAGGGAACCCTTCCACACTGCTGCTGGGAATGCAAATTGGTGCGGCTACTACGGAGAACAGTACGGGGGTTCCTTAAAAATCTAAAAATAGAGTTACCATCTGATCCAGCAATCCCACTCCTGGGTATATAGCTTGAGAAAAACATGGTTCAAAAGGATGCATGCACCCCAATGTTCGCTGCAGCACTGTTTACAATAGCCAAGAAGCTATCTGTTGATGGGCATTTAGGAAGCAACCTAAATGCCCATCGACAGATGAATGGATAAAGAAGATGTGGTACATATATACAATGGACAATCACTCAGTCATTAAAAAGAATGAAATAATGCCATTTGCAGCAACATGGATGGACCTGGAGATTATCATACTAAGTGAAGTAAGTCAGACAGAAAAAGACGAATACCACACGATATCACTTATATGTGGAATCTTAAAAAAAAAATTATACAAATGAACTTATTTACAAAATAGAAACAGACTCACAGTCTTCGAAAACAAACTTCTGGTTACCAAAGGGGAAAGGTGGGGGGAAGGATAAATTGGGGGTTTGGGATTAACAGATACACACTACTGTATTTAAAATAGATAACCAACAAGGACCTACTGCATAGCACAGGGAACTCTGCTCAGTATTCTGTAATAACCTAAATGGGAAAAGAATTTGAAAAACAATAGATACATGTATATGTATAACTGAATCACTTTGCTGTACACCTGAAACTAACACAACATTGTAAATCAACTCTACTCCAATATAAAATAAAAAGTTAGAAAAAAAAAAAGCTACCCTTAAACAAGCCAGGGCCGTGTTCTTTGTACACGGTCAAAATAGAAAACCCCCCACCTCATTGTCCATCAGTGAGGGTAATTAAATTCACTGAACTACAGCCATGTGATGGCTGTGTGTGCAGCCGCTAGATTGATGCAGACACAAGAGATGCTTTGTATATACCATTAAAAGGGAGAAAAAATACACAAAACCATAGGTACGGTATGCTCCCAATTTCATATGTATATATTGATTCACAGTTTTTAAATATATACACACAGAGGAAAAAAAGACTGGAAGAAATACAACAATGTTTAGCCCTGGGTGGTGGAATTTGGGGGAATACTTATTTTCAACTTTATATTTCTACATAGCTTCAAATTTTCTACAATGAGCCTATATTAGGATGGTAACCTGAAAACTACAGTGAATATTAAAATAAAGCACTTGACAGCACTAGAGAAAGTGCCGGAAGGAGAGACAAGAAGTCTTTGCATGTTTTCTGCAACAAGGTCCAGGGCTCCAAGCACCCACAGAGGCCACGTCAGGCCAGAGCTGACCGATCGTGCATCCCGGCAAGCCCAAGGCTCACCCTGCCGATTATACAGAAGAAAAAAGTCACAGGCTGAGATTCCTGGGCCCAGGAAGCCCCCCGAAGTGTGCAGAAGTAGCCTTCCCTCCCTCTGCGTCCAGTCACCTCCATCAAATCCACCTCCCACCAGATCTTGGGAGTTTCCTCCCCAAGACAAAGAGGCAGCCAAGCCCCCCGGAAGAGCGCTGGTATTGAAGCCAACCCCACACAGGCGACTCCCTGAGAGGCCCTCAGACTCAGGGAGTTTGGCATGTGGGAGGTTAATTCTCTTATCAAAACTGTACAAAATCCTAATTTTGCAGAGTGGCAATTTGGGGGGAAAAAAAACCCAGCAATGGGAAAATGTTGGTTATGCAGCACTAGACATTCAGTTCTCAGGGGATCAATTATAAAAACACTCATTCAGCTATTTCTATTCAAATGAACACCTGAAGAGGAGGCCTCAATGGTTTTAAAAGTGTGTGGATATTACTGGATAAATGTTAGTCCAATAAAAGAGATCATCATCCGCTATTTGTGTACATTTAAGTTGACACCAAAAAGATCTTTGTGGAGGATCGCTGCGGCTGCTTCTTTTCCTGCGTGCATCTTTTAATCTCCTACTCCCTTAACACTTTAGGGACTGAAGAAAACAGACCAAATGCGGCTGGGTCATGGGTTTGGGTTTTTTTGTTTCCTCCTTCTTCTTGCCCCAAGATTAAAGGGACCAGGGTGCTGGGACGGCCATACCTGAAGTGGGGAGCCGAGGTCCGTCACACTGATGAATGTGTAATGTCCTGCTCGGAGGCACAGTCACCATCTCTAATAAGAATTCACGAGTCTGTGTTTGAAAACAGACATTTGCATTTGCCCTGCGGTCACAGTACATGGACCATTCTTACTCAAAAATTTATTTTTCTTCTTTTTTTAAGGCCTGGAAATATTCCTTGCCCTCACTCCCCACCAACACACGCGTCCTTCGTTCTGGGTTCCCTTTAAACAGAAATTAAGAGAAGGGAGCCCAGAGACCCTGCAGCCCCTTCCCCTGAAGCTGCCGGACCTGGGGGAGGACCCCAGCTTCCAGGGAGGGACCCCCTAAAGCCTGATTCCAGCAGATATACATACATTTTTCACGTCCAGCAGGTTTCTCAGGCCGGAATGAAATGCAGAATTAAAAGGAAGGGGAGCAAAACAAATGGGGAGGGATTTGGGGGTTCAACCACACCCCGTATGAGAAGTCAGGGTGGGAGTCTCTGGCCGCGCCTGGGTACCCGACCGTGGCCGGTGGTGGCTGGTATTTCTCAGCCAGTGCAGCACAGGATGACCAGGGCGCCGTGGTTTCTGAGTTAAAAGTCCCTGGAAAAACAGGACCCAGCGGGTTGTTTTTGAAAACCGGACTTTTAAAAGGGGGTCTTTTTCATCCTGATCCATTAACTTGTTGGCAGTATCTGACAGGGGGCGGATGCCACCGCTTGGGGACAAGGAGCCAAGTCTGAACACCCCGTCGCTACCTGGGTCTCCCCTCCCTTGCTGCTTCCTCGGCGAAGGGAAAGGCGCTTGGCCCCCAAGGCGACCCCGGCCCCGTCCGCGCCGGTCGCGTGGCTGCGACCCCCGAGGCGACCCCGACCATCCGCGCCGACCGCATGGACGCGGCAGCGTGCGGCCTCCCGCAGACCGAGCGCTGGTCCCGCCCGGGACCCCCTGTCGAATCAGCGTCCCGGCCGGTCCTCGGCGGACCCCCACCGCGCCCCACTCTTTCCTGCGATGTCGGCCGAGGTCAGGGGCTGGGCCCACGATCACCGAGTTTTGCGCCTTCCTCCTCACTGCGGGCGCTCGGAGCCGTGGGCTCGCCGTGTGAGCGCGGCGCCTCCGCGGGGCCCGGACTGTGCGGGATCGGTCCTGTCTCCGCTTCACCCAGGGGCGCGGCCGGGGACGGGGCGGCGGGGGAGGATGGGCGCCGCGCGGTTCTGGGCCGAGCCCGCTGGCCGGAGAGGGCAGGTTCCTTTGTGGGCCTGCCTGGGGCCCGCGAGCCGAGCCCCCATTTCAGGGCTAACAGTGACACCTGCAGTTTAACCCGCCACATGTCACGCCCGCGGGACAGCCGCCTGGGAGGGGCTGAGCCTCCGGACTCCACCCCACCGCCCACCTGGGGCCAAAGGGGCCAGGGTGGCCAGGGGTCCCCAGGGAGGGGGCCAGGCGACTCAGCCCTCTGGGCCTGATGAAGGATCCAGAGAGGCGGGGGACCCACCTGCTGCCCCCGGTCTGCAGCTGGGAGCCTCCAGAACCAAGGACCTGGGTGGGCTGCTCTCCCCCTGACCAGGGCTCCATGGAGCAGCCCTCCGGCCACCAACTTGGGCCAGACAAGCCCAGGGTCCTTGTTGGGAGGAGGCGGGGCTGTGCAGCACTTCCTCACCCGCTCCCTGGTCCTCTCTGACCCCACTCAGCGAGGGAGACGACCAAGTCCAATGCCCTCGTTTTACAGATGAGGAGACAGGACCACAGAGCGGAAGCAGCTTGATCACGGTCACCCAGGACTGCCACGGGCCCCTTTCTGGCATGGCCATCATGGGAAAATGCAACTCAACTTTTCCATAGACGGTCCCCTCTCCGCCACAATCCACCCTCCGCGCTCACACACGCGCGTGCGCGCGCGCGCGCGCGCACACACACACACACACACACACACACACAAACGGTGTGAGGGCAGCAGGTCAAAGCTGAGCTCTTCTCTGAATTCAGTGCCGGGTCCTGAGGCTGGTTTCAACAGCACCCGGCCTGCTTCCTCCCATTAGCTAGTTCACAAAAGTCTGAGAGCCAGGACTCAGGGAGGTGGGAATGAAAATGAACCGACAAGAAGATTTCTTTATAACTTTTCTCAATATTCTGCTGATTGCTAGCTCAGTAGCAGATGTGGTATGCCTAATGATGCATAGACAAGAAGCAGCCCCTAATCCCTAAATGAACTTATCTCTAAATATATACAGGGGAAGCTATATAAACTCCATTGAGCCCCTCTGCTGTCCCTTCCGGCTACCCGAATTGAGCGACAGGAGGGAGTGGGTGCCTAGGAGAGAGCTGGCAGGGGCACAAGGAGGGCAGGGAGGAGAGGGTGGCCACCCACCACGCACACCGCCTCCGTCACGTGACCAAGCTGGCCCGGGCAGACGGGCAGCCGGACTTCCTCTCCACTCCCGCAGCGGGACCTGAGGGGCTTCCTCTCCAGGAGCCTACAGTGCAAACCCTGCACCAGCCAGCACTCTCTCCATGTAGTTGCTTCCCATTAAAGGTACCGAAACCATCCCCTCAGGTTGGCTTTTCTTCCCAGTCTTGGTCTCTGCAAAATACTTCTGTGGCAAAAATCAGCAAGGTTTTCAAACTGCATTTTTGATAAAGGAGGTTAAAAGGGCATCCGCCCTGGGCCTTCTGTATTGTGTGCAGGCTCTGGGCCGGGGCCAAGGAGGGCCCAGGGGCCAGTGGGGACAGATATGAGTCCCAAGTGCAGGTGTGCACCAGAGGCAGACCACTGGGCTCTAGGAACACAGACCGATGGACTCTGCATCCTCCTCTCTGCCCCGGGCCCTGCAGTAGTGCCAGGGAGAGGGCAGAAGAAACAGCCAGTGCAAAGGCTCCAAGGCAAGAGGAGGCCTGGCCTGGTTCAGAGCTGGCAGGTAAGTCTGGAGGCTGGAGGGCGGGGGTGGCAGGGAGCCTGGGAGCAGCCGGGGTAGGGCCTCCAATGCCAGGAAGCTTGATCTTTATCCTGCAGGAGGTGAAGGGGACCCTCAGTTCCCTCAGGTTGCTGCTGACAAATAAAGGCTCTTGCTGCCATGCTGAGTGGGTGGGCAGGAGGGTGGGTTCCAGTTCAAGATTCAAGTCCCAGAGACCTCAAGAGCCCAGTCAAGCCACTTCAAATAGCTGTTTAGCCCAGATGGCCTGCTCATCTGGAAGGAAACCCAAAGAAGCACAAAGACACACAGTGGAACAGAGAGTGAAATCACCCTCCGCCCAGGCCCTAGCCAAAGGAGAGCTTATGCATATGCAATGTGGGCCCACTCGGAAAGCTTTCCATTAGCTGCGTGGAGAAGCCGAGGCCGGGCCAGGGAATCTATATTTCACCTTACGTTGCACACAGCTGGGTTCAGACTGGCACCAGTGCTAATATGCAAAAAAGGCAGTATCTGTATTCATCAGGACTCTCCCTGAGAAGCCAGGAGGGGCTGGGCTTCTCTTGCAGAGCCAGCAAACAAAGAGAGGTGGGTGGGGCATGCCAGGGGGTGTCAGGCTGGCAGGCTAGAGCCAGGAGGGTCAGAGGCCACTGGAACGGCAGGAGAGACCAAGTCTTTGTTAAATCACAGATTTCAGGGGGGAAAAACATTCTTGATCAGACTGGAGACTTAGAACCCAAAGGAGCTTGGAGCTGGAAGCACCTCCAGGAACCCCCTGTCAATTGGCCTCATTTTATTGATGGAAAAATTGAGGCCCAGAGAGAAGAAATAATTTTCTGAGAGACACACAGCCAGTTGTGATTTTTCTTTTTTTGGTTAATATGCAAATACAGTTGTGTTTAATTTTTGTTCATATAGATAAAGAAGATCCAGGAGATCCTTCGAAGGTCAGTCCTATCCAGGCCATGCTAATATTCTGCTAAGCACAGTGCGGAGAAAGAAAAAGCTGAAGGCATGATCCTTGCCTTCAAGATGCATACATACTGTTGAGAATAAAAAGCCCAGCTCTGCTTCCCTGGTGGCACAGTGGTTGAGAATCTGCCTGCCAATGCAGGGGACACGGGTTCGAGCCCTGGTCTGGGAAGATCCCACATGCCGCGGAGCAGCTGGGCCCGTGAGCCAAAATTACTGAGCCTGCGTGTCTGGAGCCTGTGCTCCGCAACAAGAGAGGCCGTGATAGTGAGAGGCCCGCGCACAGCGATGAAGAGTGGCCCCCACTTGCCACAACTAGAGAAAGCCCTCGCACAGAAACAAAGACCCAACACAGCCATAAATTAAAATAAATAAATAAATAAAAATTAAAAAAAAAAAAAAAAAAGCCCAGCTCCTATGCAGAACACTTAGCAAACAAGAGAAAGCAAGCTGTAGTAAGAACTTAAAGTATGGGGCTGTCTGCGGCCCCGGAAAAAGTCGTACGAGGTACACGTAGGTACACATGAGGACGGTCTATGGACCACCCAGCCCGCTCGCAGGAGTCCCCTGGGTCGGCATCACATCAGAGGGTGCGGTTCGAACGTATCCTCCAACTTGTACGTTTTTTTCACTTCACTCTGAGCCCAGTCACTCTGACTCCCCTTCCCAAAACCCCTTCTTTAGGGTTTTCTGGGAGAAATGTAAAAACCTCACCAGTCTCTGTAGAGGGAGGGAGAGAATGCGTCTCAGTTTGGATTTCTTGATAAAATATTAATTCTCTGTGGTGTTAATCTTCAAAGTCAGATTCAAATTGCACACCTTCCAGGAATCCTTCCTTAACTCCACACCTCTCAGCATTTATATATGTATTTACAAGAAAGATTAAGTCAGGCACAGTCTCGTGACTTGACATTTTTCAGTGTATGTCGGGTTGATCCAGTAGAACTGAAATGTCTTCCAAGAGTAAAACCTTGTCTTTCATTGTCATACCTTCTTGATCTCAAGGAGTTGAATGGGAGAGGAATAAGGTAAGATAAACACTGAGAAAAGATGCAGCCCCAATGGTTCAAAGTGTGCATTTCTTAAAAAGTCAACTGAGGCTAAAAGGCAGGCTTCCTTCCCTCCCCCGGCACAATTAGCAAATCGATTAGCAAAACAGCTGTCTATGCCAGACTTAGGCATCTTACAAGCTGGACACCTCTTATCTGAACTAGTTTCCTAATCTGTAAAATGCAGTTAACAGGGCCTACTTCACCAGCTCTTTGTGAGGAGTACAGGGGATCAGGTAGGTGACATTTAACCAGGGATACATGAAGCCTGCTGAACTTAAAGGCATCTAGGATAATCTGGCTCGAGCTGTGAAAACAGATATACAAGCATATCCACGAATTCGCACCCACGAATGATCCGTGAGGTAGCCACGAAGAGCCTTGCTAGGCCCCTGAAGAGGCAGGGCGCAGCCTCGGTGATGGGTGTGTGACCTTCTTCCCAGAGCTCGGAAGCCTTTTCTGCTCACTGCTTGGTTCAGAGATTCAGGGCTGAGTTCCAGAGGAACAGAGTGTCAGCTAGCCAGACGACCAGATAAATAGGCTTTCACTTGTAGCCTAGATCGCCTGCCCTCCTTCCTGAGTCTTCCCTTTTTCATGCCAACTCCTTTTGTGATGATGGCAGGAATTCCTCTAAAATCAGCCCGTGCTCCTCGGAAGGACAGACAGTTAAGGCTGAATGTGAATCCGGCCTTGCTCTCTCTTGAATGCTCTTAGCATCCATTTAAAGCAATGGGAATTAGGGCAGTGATATCATATTCATTTTTTTATTACAATGACTCATAAGCCTAGATTGGGGTTTTTGGAAATCACTTAAGTTACAGCTTGGGTTCCTTTACCAGCACTGGTCCGAGCTATGCTACATTTTCTCTGGCCATCCTCAGGAATCTGCTTAGCCCCTGTCATTTTACTCTGCAAAATCTGCCCTAGCCAGGGAGGTGATGACCTGGAAGACTATGGGTAACCAGCAATTAGTCCTAATCCAAGGAAAGGGTTTGACAGTGACCCCTGAGATCTATAAGGACCTTCTAGTTCCAACCACATCCCCATTAGCTGGGCTCCCTGTCATGGTTTACTCAGTAAATGACAACAAGATTTGTCATGTCAGAGTCTCTTCCCAGTAAGGGGGAGAGACCCCAGGCAGAAACAGCTCCTGCCTTGAGGAACCCCCTTGGCCATCAGGGTCCTCTCTTCAGGGTCTGTCTGCTCAGGGCTGGACAGAGGGTTTGAATTTCCACATGACTGCTTTCTGGCTGGTGCCCTTGAACAAGTCACTGGACTTCTCTGAATTCTTAGGTCCCAGGCAACAACACTACTCCCACAGGGCTGTTTTGAGAACTGAGTGAGAGATGCCGAGAGCGCCAGACGGGACCTGGTACACAGTCAGGGGCCCCTGTCCTCCAATCCATCGCCCTAAACACTCCTGTCATAGCGATTGGCTCCATCATCTAGAAGCTGTGGGACCCTGGACAAGTAGGTAACTGCTCTGGGCCTCAGTTTCATCATCTATAAAATGGGAACCGTAACATTTCTCTGCTTAAAGGATCGTTGATTCAATGAGATAATCCATGTAGGGCATTTAGCATAGCATCTAGTACATCAAGTCTTAATAAATGTTAGCTGGTGTACGCTCCCTCACCCCACCCCCGGGACATCGGAGCTCCTCGGAGCAGGAATTGGTCAATCCTTCATTCCCTGAACTTATACTGGCAAGCATCTACCACACGTCGTGGGCTGTGGCTCTAGGCGTGTATCAAGACACGGCCCCAGCTTTCAAAGAGCTCGGTTCCCAGGTCGGGTGAAAAGGCAATAAGGCAGATGCTAAGAGATGCAGCCACAGAGTGCTTCAGGAGTGGAGGGGTCTAACCCAGCCTGAGGGATCCAAAGACTTCTCAGAGAAGACGGTATCTAAGCCACAACCTGCAGGAGTGAAAGCCAGCCAAGCCCAAAGGGGATGGAGAGTGGCCGGTCAGGAGGGGGCCTGCTCTACCGCCCTCACCTGACCCACCCAGAGCTCGCGCCAGCACCTGGGGCTTGGGAAGTGCTGACGGAGGGATGCCCCAGCCTGCTGCACAGGCGATGCCCTCCTCTCATGTGGCTCACGGCCTCTCTCCCCCCCGAGGAGGTGCTGCTCCAGGTCTCCAGGGAAGGGACGTCGCTCCCTCCCGCGCGGGAGCCAGCTGCAGAGCACCACCGCGTGAGGGAACGGCGGGGCGGCGCGAGGAGCAAGTGGTAGCTGTGGTCCCGCAACACTGGGTGTGCCAGGCCGGGCTGCTCCAGAAAAGCCCCCCAGACCCCTGGGGAGCTGCTCACACACCCAGGTCCTCAGGTCCCCAGTCAGACATGCGGGTCGGGGCCTCAAGCTGTGCTGCGGAGTGGCTTGGGTTTTGGAACCAAGGTTCAAGGGCGAGGCTGTCCAGGGGTCAAGGAGCAGGGGCCGTGAGGTGTGTGTCACGCCTCGGGCCACACGCCCCTGGCCTCTTTCTAGCAAAGGTTCCCAAAGATCTGTCCTCATTTCTCCTCTCCCTGCCTCCCCCTCAGCGCCCCCCACCCTCAGATCTCCCCTCCCAGCTGAGAGATGTTTATTGCTGGCTACGTACCCCCCCCTGCAGCCTTCAGTGGAGGCTGTAATTAGTAGCAGCAGACAACCAGCCACGTCAGGAGGACGGCACTGCCCCAAGTCCTGTTGGGCTGTCTTCTCCAGTGTCTCCCACTTGGGTCACAAGGTGCCTTGGGACTGGGGTGCCCTTTGGTCAAACTGTAGCATCTCCCGTCCGTGGTGAGAGCAATGCCTCCCACCTCCCCTCCACGACTTGGGGGCACTGACAGCGATCCAGCCTTGCCCTCTGACTGCTGGGCGGATGGGCGCTGGAGCCCTGAGGTCAGCCGGCAGCGCAGCAGGAAGAGGGAGGGAGCAGCGAGCCCGGGCCGCACGCCGCCGTGGGCTGTGGCCGGGAGGTGGCAGTGAGGCAAGTAGGGGTGGCTGCGTTATCAACGAACATACGCAGAGCTGTTTCTAGCCTTAATGAAGACTCACAGATATTCGGCTTAGCAGAGCTGAGCCCCCCCCCCAGTGACGGATGTCAGGGACTACAAGGCCTTCTGGGGGAGGACCCTGCAGAGACGTGGGCCCCTGTCTTACTAGGTCCCGTCACGGCACCCGCACAAGTGTCGGAAGGGAAAGGGCACACCGCTCACGGCCTCGGCTGGCCTCGGTGACGCACCTCAAGCCCCGTGAACTTGCTTCAGGGACCACAGCAGCCATGAGAGACGTGCTGGGTCACAGCACGACACAGACCTGGGTGTCGTAGCCAAGCGGCCAAGGCAAGGGGCAGGGTGGCCGCGCTGGAGGGGGTGACCCAGCGCACGGAACCGACCAGTGTCCAGCCGCAGGTGCCGTGCCTCCGTGCTGAGCCCCAGCGCACGGAACAAACCACGCTCTCAGTCAGGACCACGGGATTCGGAAGATCTCCTTCATGGGGTTGGGAGGATCGTATGAGGTGGGGTCCACATAGCACCTACTGCAAGCCTGGCACTCAGAAAGGTTGATGTCATTCCATCTTACAGGGCAGGGTGGTCTGTCCCCAAACCCCCAGATCAGGGAGGAAGAGAGGGCAGGGGAAACCTGAGAGTACTAAGTAGTTTTCACAGACTATGGGTGAACAAGAGCAAGATGAAGGGCTCCCACCTGGATCTGGAATGAAACGAGGAGCAAGGACAAGGGCACGGCAGTGAGAGGGTCCGAGACGCCCCAGTGTGGGCTGGGCACTGGCACAGGACGGCTTCTCCTGGCCTCCCGCTGACCCTAAGCGCAACGCGAGCACCGAGCGAGTGGTCTGGAAGCAGGGTCTGGGGCAAAGCTGAGGGGGACTGAACCCCCCGCCTTTTTCACTCGGTTTGTGCTCCACGCACCCCCCGCCCCACCCATCCCCGCTGTAACCCACGAAGAGCTTGGACCACGTCACGGTCCCGTTCACAATAGAGGTGCGACATCTCTTTCTGGTTACCCTACCACGACTGCTTCCCAGCCACGCCACACCCTAACCCTGCCGTGCCTTCCCCTCTGTGCCTCCGCCTGGAATGCTGTCCCCTGCCCCTGCCAACTCCTTCGGGTCCTGTTATCACACCGTGACACATCTGGGCACTTCTCTCTCTCCGCCCCAGCTCCTGTGCATCCAACTTCACAAACTCTGGCACCTTCCTGTTCCACTGACGTCACCAAACTCCTTGTTGCTTCAGGCAAGTGCTGCCCCCTCTCACTGTGCACCTGGCTGCTGCCGCCTCGCTGGAAGCCTGTCTGCTATAGAAGAGAGCTCCTGCCCTTTTGGAGGCACGGGGTTCTTTTTCTTCAGAGCCTTCTAGTGATCTGCAATTCATTTGTTTTGTGGGCCATCCTTACTCCCTGTGAACTATAAGCTTTCCTAAGGACAGCGGCTACTGCCAGTTGCATTGACCGTGGACACCCAGGGCCTCTACACAACTGCTGAATGAATGAGCCAGTGTCTCAAAACAGAAAGGGACTGGGCTTTGGAAACAGACAGGTTCAACCCATTACTGACTCCATTGCCTGTTAACTACCACACAGAGTTGTCACTGCGGCTGAGGGTGGTGACACCGAGTGCCCAGCACAATGCTAACACTCAGTCTCAGCTCCCGTGCCCTGCTTGCCTGATTCGCTCTCACTGCGACAGCACCTGGCCGGGAGGATCAGAGACCATTTGCGAAGTGAATGAACACTCTGAGGCAGAACTGTAACCGTGAGAATTACACTACTGCGCCATAAAAGCAAGAGCGGGGTGGGATCGGGGGAAAAGACCCGGCTAAATTAAGACTTTCTGAACTTGTTTGTTCTAACCATCTGATGGTGTGTTCATTTCAACATAAAGCCAATCATCACAGCGAACCACCAGAATTCTACCCTCTCCCTAAGAATTCCAGGGAGGACTTCCCTGGTGGCGCAGTGGTTAAGAATCCGCCTGCCAATGCAGGGGACATGGGTTCGAGCCCTGGTCTGCGAAGACCCCACATGCCGCGGAGCAACTAAGCCCGTGCGCCACAACTACCGAGCCTGCGCTCTAGAGCCGGCGAGCCACAACTACTGAGCCCGTGTGCCTACAGCCTGTGCTCCACAAGAGAAGCCACCGCAATGAGAAGCCCGCGCACCGCAACAAAGAGTAGCCCCCACTCGCTGCGACTAGAGAAAGCCTGCACGCAGCAACGAAGACCCAACGCAGCCAAACATACATACATACATAAATTTATTAAAAAAAAAAGAATTTCAGGAAGTCTTTGACCACCACAGAGCCTGTTCCCCTCTCATCTACCCCTCCTGGGTCCAGACACCACCACGTTTCTCCAAGGCCACACTCCAAAGGATGGTTCATTAGGACACAAGATATTCTTGGGTTCTTCACTACACCTACTCAACAGCCACGACAATTTGTAGGGAAAATGCTTACGATACAAAATTGTTTAGCTAGTATCGTGTTAAAAAAAAAAAAAAGGGCATGAGAGACAAAGAACATACATGAAGAGATCTTAAAAACTAACTTTAAGAGGCAGGATTATGGATAATTTTTATTTTCTTCTTTATAGTTTTGTGCATTTTTCAAGTACTACAGTGAATATGTATTCCTATTATAACCAGAAAAAAAATCAACAAATTCTAGATAGCATCAAATGTGCCTAAAATCAATTCACCTAATAACGAATTTGCCAAATGACATATTCACCCACAATCCACATTGTAAATAATACGTATGACAGTCATGGCATTTTATACACAATATAATGGACAAAGCCCTCCCTACAAAAAATGTTTTCAGATACCAATTTGTATTTTTACCTCTTTTTTTTAACATTAAGTATGGTTTTTATTTAATTCCTCTAGGGGCACGTCTGCCTTATTTTTATGTTTTTAATAACAACTTATCAAATGAGTATCTTCAGACATGATACAGTAGTTACAGTACCTCCTGAGCAAGCTCTAAGGTCACTGTTGATGTTTTTATTCTACTCTGGAGCAGTTTAAACATTGTTAGCACTTCTTCTAGGTACTACTCTGTCTTAATTGGCTAAAAAAGAAAAATATTTATAAGAAATCATCTTAATATGGAAAATTAACATTTTTTTTAAAAAAATCCTAATTTTAGACAAACCAATTGTTAAGAGAATTGGGTGTGAATGGATTAGTTCACCCAAACTAGCCAGAGCCTGAACCTCCCCAGCACTAATAAACACACATTCATTTCCTCTAGAGTCTTTGAAGTTCATCTCCCACTGCAGCCTGTCTTTACATCACCTGTCTTTGCAGACTTCCATCCCTCTCACCTTCAGTAGGCCAGCTGTAGGGGCATCCAAATAGCAGAAAATGCATTTGAGCTGTTCTGAAACTAGAAGCCTATGCAAAAAAAGAGCTAATAACCCTGGCCTTCCCCAATGATATCCAAAGAAATACACTAAAAAGCAACATTGTCGAGTGGGAAAACACGAGGTCATGTTTAATTCTAAGGATTTAATTAAGGATGACACGAGGTCATCCTTAATTCTAAGGATTAAGTCCTTAGAATAAAGCAGGTTCGAATCCCAACTGACTGACCGCAGGCAAGGTGTTTCACAAACTAAGCCTGTTCTCCTCATCTGTAAGTGGTGGCGCCATTTGCTATGTCAGGAACAACCTCATAGGTCTAACAATTAGACCTACTGCTTGACACCATTTACTGTCAGAAATTTTTCCCAGGTCCATTCACTGTGTTTGAACCCTCAGCCAGGAGCAGGCAGGCATGCTCTGTGTCCTCTGAAACTGTGCACTGCATTTCTCTTGGCACTAAGGCAGAGGAAAGTTTTCCGATGAAGAGGCCAATCTGCCCCCACCCCACATAAATCTAAAAAAAGAAAAAAAAAAAGAAAAAGGGCTTTACCTGACTCAACTTTTTTCTTCCTACTTTGGTCCTGCCCAAATTCACATCAGGAAAACAGCTTTGGGAATTAGGAGGGGTGGTTTTCCAGATATTCCTTTGCCGTCTACAATTGGCCTTTGTGCCTGCCCTCTAACAAATTCAAATTAGGTTTAACAAAGCACTTAAAAATCTGTGATTCTCTAAACATGTTATTTACGTGTTAATCCACATTGAATTCCAAAAAGAAATAAAAGACATAAAGAGTTATGTTTTACTCAGAAACTGAAAGGAAAGCTTTAAACAACTTGCGCAGGGTCACCAGGCTCTGGTGGACAGGATAGGATTAGTACTTCCTGAAGGCCTGGGCTTTTTGTTAACTGGTGACAGTATTTGGCTGAAATAATTACTTACAAACAAAATCCAGCATCACGTTGATCTGACACAAAGTTTAAACTTTAATAGAATCTCAAATATTCAACCTCTTTCCAATGTTAGATTCCCTAAATCCTACCTTGGATCAAAGCTCAAATTGCCAGAGACCATTTTGGCTAACCCAACGAAGAACTAAAATTGTCAAAACTTTAAGGCCAGTGAGTGTTCCAGGGTGAAAGTCTCATGTTAAAGAAAGCACAGATTGGTCAGAATCTGCTTCTAAAGGTAACGGTAAGATTACTGAAGATCAAGGAAATGACTATGAGCCCAATCTAAAATTTTAAATACTGCCCAGCAATGGAAATGATGAAATATGGACTCCTCCATCAACAGAAATGGATAAGCCTGTCACAGATACAATGAACTAGATGCCTCATTAGGTTCCTTCTAATTTTGAGATTTTATGAACATGTTTTTTAAAAATTTTAAGCCTTATGATAGATACACATACACATACTTCCAATCCAACCATGTTTGCAGAGGCAAAGACCATACTTGCAAAATTAACTTTTTCAAAAATTTTCATTGTCAAGAAACTAAAGTGTCCACATTTGGGTCATTTATTTAACAAGACAAAGGCCACAATAATACAGTAGTTTCCTTAAAAGAGAAAGCTGTCCAAGATAGTCTCATATTCAAGAAAAATAAAGTAGAAAACATGTAACCTAGAATGGTTTAAAAATATCATAGGCAGAATCTCTATCTTTAAAGCAGTGTTTATTAGAGAGTGCCAAAAATTCTTGTGGACTATCAGGGAGACCACACAAAACAGAGAACAGCTTAAACGAATGCCAGTCACCCAAGCTTACTAGCAGTGATAGATGTAAAATATATACAATGATAATCATTATGACCAAGATACGTAACACCCCATAACCAATACTTATTGCAGCCAATGCTTATTCTCGAGGCCGTCAGACTTGACTCCCCTAAGACTCTAAGGAGACTGCTCAACTCAGGCTTTCTAAAAGAAATTTTTTTATATGTAATATTTTCTAAATAAAACTTAACTTTACTAAACCAAATCAGAATGAATTATGAGTGCTTTTAAGAATCTGCAAAAATAATTATTTTACAGTTGGGAAATGTGTCATACTCGCAAATGTATTTGTCCTGAGCATTCCACAAACCAGATAGAAACGGAAATGGGAGACCAAGCTTAAACTACAGAGCCGCAGCGGCCTAGCAGTGCACTAGCGCTCCTCCTAACAGTCCTGGCACAGGGTCCAGGCACGGCCGGCTCTCTGCTGGGGGCGGCTTTCTCGGCTGTGAAGGCAGATCGTGCCCTCTGTCACTCACGGGGAGCAGTTCTGCCCAACTGTCTCCTTTCCACAACTTTATCATCAATCTCTTTATTAACAGCTCCGCTGCAGTCAGAAAACGCAAACAAGGAGCAATTTTCATGCCAGACTTCTGGAAAGCGCACAGCGCCAGGTCCCACACAGTGTGAAAGCGTGTAGGGGTTGTTCTGCTGAGGGAGAGACAGCCTCCACGAGGAACAAGCACAAGGCTGGGACATTTTACATTCTTATACTAAAACGCATCTACCCACTTTCTTACGCCTAAAATCTGAAAAGAACCCAAATATTCACACGTGTGTGGGCGTGGCGATTGAAGAGGGGCACAGCAGTGGCACAAGATCATTTTACTCTCCAGAGATGACTGTATTATTTTGCATTTCCATAAAATGTATCATAACCCCTGAAAATATCTTTAAGGACTATATGACATTAGAAAACATACAAGGCTGAGATAAATGTCTGCAATGACCTGAAACCCATAAAACTGAAATTTTTGAATTATTCAAAATACATATTTTCGGATTGATATCTGTTGGTCAAAAAATAGCATCTTACAAATTAATGAAAGGAAATGCTTCTAAAAAGCTTGCCAAGAATTTGTAAGAGGGCTTAAATATTTTTTTAATTGGGTCATAATCACATGACTAATATGAAATTTAAAACATCCAAGTGAAGTAAAAACTGAGTATACTGTCTAGATAGTTCCAAATACTGAGATGCATGGTACTTAGAGTGATACTTTATCATTGTAACTGTTAATTACATTACACTCAGCCCAAGACTTAAACCCACCATAGGGCAGAATTTACCTTTAATGGGTTTCCCTTTAATCTGTTTTGTATTTCAATCTATTGATGCGATTGTTTCAAAATTATTCCGTATCTATAAGTAAAACAAATTTTTATGTTTTTAAAGATTCTGATACTACACAACTGAATTTACACTGTTCTAAAGAATGCATTTTGCTGTAGTGTGTCTTAGGTAAGCTGTCTTAGAGCTGTGACGTCTGTGCTCAGATGGAAAAGGACCTGCTAAGACCGAAGTGGTAGTGTTAAGTTGAAGGCCAGGGTGAATCAGCTCTGGGGCTTCTAGACCTCAGTTTATTCTACAATGTGAAACAAAACCAACACACCCTTAGGCTTTCCCTGGTCAATGCTGGGACCCATAAGATGGACTGTGGAGGGTTGAGCATAAATCCATTCTCCCCACTAAAAAACAAAAACAACACATAAACAAAAACTCTAAGCTGGGTGGCAAGGAGGAGACTATTTTTGATTAAAGGCATTATCCTGTACCTTAGAAATATCATAGCAAAAAATATAAAGCTTTGATTGGAGCACACACACAGACTGTTCTGTACTTCATTTCACCTACTAGTGAAATTTAAAGATACCCAAAACAGGAAAAAAGTGTCTTATTTACATTATGTTAAAGTATGAATATTTTCAGCATTAACATTTTAAATATTAGGTGGTTAAACTCTATAAACTCTATAAACAACACTGTGCCCTTTGTAGATACGATTTTTAGCTATCTGAAAACGTGAAGTATTTAAAAAGATGGTAACTGGAGAATAAAGTACAATTACAGTCACAACCCTTCACGAAACGAATGTGAGCTTTCTGAAATGTGAACTTTAGCACAGCCTCAATTCTACCCTTTCAAGGAAAGTCCTGTGAATTGTGGGGGGGGGGGGGGGTGAGGAAAGGAACAATGCACTTAAAGTTCCATACCTTTCAACAAATATGTGTATGGTTTGATCAGCTGCAATGATGTTCCCAGAACATTAAGACAAAAGCATGTCTCTAAGGAAGAAAAGCAGAAGTTTAAATGACTTCCCAAGTATATGAAATCACTTCTAGATTTAAGTACATACAATCACTTCCAAAATACATGGCTCAGAAATATTGATGCCATCTTTCTTGGTGCCAATAAAGCTATATAAAATGTCACAAGAATTTTTAAACTGATGAGTACGGAGAAAGGATGAATAAACTGATTCTACAAATGAGAAACGGATATCACACAGAATTAAACAGACCACTTCTCTCTATATGACTGAAGGTCATGTTTATTATAGAACACGCTTAATATTTCACTTGCCAAGTTCAGTTCTGCATTGAGACAGCATCCATTTGTGATTTTGGTTTGAAGAAAAGCTAACAGAAGAGAAACAGAGTGGAGAATTAAAAAAAAAAAGCAAAACATACAATACAGGCTAAAAGGCAACTAATTTTCCTTGTACTATTCTTTTATTAGAATTAAAATAGGCAAAAGTATAACCAAAGGATTGTTCAATGCCTTTTTAGGTAAACAGTTTATCTTTTTGTTTAAATGCACTGAAGTGCACTAACAGTTAATATTTCCAGGGCTTGGTCTACAAGTTTGTGTGTATTAATGATTTATCTTTTCGTTTATCAATTACTACTCGGAGCTGCTGATCATTTATTGCCACCTTGAGTGCAGCCAGAATTAATACTACGCAGAGCTCTAAAACATTTTTCTGTGTGGAGAAAAAAAGAGGTGTTAATTAGAAAAATACAAACTTTATTCCAGAATATACCCAAAGCCACAAAACACAACTTTCAATTATCATTTTACTAATTCAGCAAGATCCATGAAATGCCAAGTCTATGTGGGTGATAAAACTCAGAAAGTTGTGATATTCATTCCCATGTTTAGGTGTCTGTCAAAGTAGAGGAAGTATGGCAAGCTCTATTCTGTAGGTGTTAACAATGGCGTCAAGGGTAATTTTTACAATATTTTCCCTTTTACTGAATAGTCCCAAAAGTTAAATGTTATTTTAATAAAAGGTTATTCTACATTGCAGTCATATATTTTTACATATAGTAAAGGTATTAGAATTTGGAATTTCAGGAATGAAAATATGCAGAATTGCACGTCCCTTGAAATAACCTAACATAAGGAGGTCCATCCCTGCATTCAAAGCATTTAAGATAACCATACTCAAAAGCTGGCCATCACATGCATACAGAGCAGTTCATTCCTAACCCATAGTTAAGTATGTTGACCATTTAAGGGTTTAAGAAATGTAGAATCTGATTTGCGTTTAGTAAAATGAGAAACATAGGATCCTAAATTCACTGAAAAACAACAGTGCCACCTGCTGACATTGGAGATACAGCACCAACTGCTTTGAAAACCACCAGCTCTGTAAAGGAAGCACATCAACAGTACACTGTCTCCATGCGTGGAATAAATACAAAGAAAAGATACACTGTCTATATAAACAGGATAAATATTTTGGAGGGTGGGTCAGTTAAAAGTTAATTATTAAGTACTACATTCATGTTTTCCTCCCTAATGATCAATTATATGAAAAACAAATACCTGATTATGTGAGATATCAATTAACACTAGGCTGTTGCTAACGGCACAATTAACCAGATATAGATCTCTTCTAAATGTAACCAAAGTAAACTCTTTCGCAAATCTTCACTTAGAGCTATAACTTACAAGTAGAAATAATATCACTGAAAAAAACAAAAACAGTCAAAAGAAACCAGCCAACTGTGGGATTGTGCTGTTTTTTTTTTTTTATTGTGTTTTCAATGGAGAAATACATCATCTGTTTACAAAATAGCTCTTGAAAAATACAAGGAGTACAGATACTATAAAACAAAGCAAACTCCAGTCATGAGACACTACGTACATCATGCGAAAGCAACAGTCTGATCTCCAAGTTATGAAAACTAGAATTAAAAAGTCACTACACAGAAAAGGTCCAAGTTCCCAGCTTGGCAAAACTTGGGTGCAGTTACATGAAACATTTAATAAACTGAATTCTTTTTCCCCAATGTGTAAACAAAATGACAAGACTAAATCTGTGCCTGGCAATTTCAATCTAACTCTGAAGCTACACAGAACACACAGACACCTTGTAGACTTCACCTGTTAGTCTGACCATCTTTTCTTCTTAGGTGGTAGGAGGAAGGGCAAGGTGACTGTGCAGAGCAAAGATGTGGGAAGTAGAAATACTGTATACTAGACATTACAAAGGATGGTGAAAAGAAAGCCTCAATTAATGCATAGCCTAAGGGGGAAAAGACTACACTCCAACTTCGGAAAATTAATTTAGAAGGATAGGGGAAGAGTTTAAGTAACTGCAGTTTAACATGAAAAATGCACGTGTGATAGAATGGAGCACAATGGAGGATTCATAAAACATGCTTATCAGAAAAATCTGTTAGGTTTGCTTTGTCCAGATTAAGAAAGAATAACTAAGCTTATCAACATCTGGCATCCCTCGTATTCTGTAAAGATGAATGCTCTGCTGCTTAATTATGTGGAATTATTTATTGATAGGATAAAACAAAACGAAAAAAGGAGTAGAGAGCTGACTAGATGTCAAGTGCTTGCTAGAAATGATTTTTAAATGTTTCTACATGTAAAATTTACTGACAAATTTTGGTCAACCATTTAAAAATAAAAATTCGTTTAAAATTCTTGGAGAAAATGCCTTTTTGCCCACATGTTTAAAATTGAAAATCAACTTTACTATAGACAGGAGTTCTGTGGAGTGTACAAAATTCCTCATATTTAGAGATCGAATGGCCGTCCAAGATAGATATCATGTTTCACAGGCATTATTTTTAGTCACCCTAAAATTTCAGCCATGGGACCAAAATTTAGTGTTCTGTGCCATGTGGCCACAGGGTCACTGGTTTCACACCATGGCTTAAGAAAATACTGGCATTTTGTTTTTTATGAAAGAAGTCCTACCTTATGCATACAAGCAAAAAGGGGAAAAGAAAAAGAACAGGGAGGGAGCGAAACCTTTGTTTCAAAGACAAGATATTGAAGGCAAAAGAATATGGAGCTTTAACAAGCTCAAAGAAAAATATTCGTTGGCTGATCACTGATTTGTATGCACTCTAAACAATTCTATAAATAAAACCAATATAGCATTTCTTAATCATGACCCCATCAAAATGAAGTATCTCCTAATTATTCTTTCAATGTCAAATATATACCCTAGAGTTGACATTTCATTTTCAAAGGTTACAGCTACCTCATAAGGACTGAACTAGATGTACTCTTATCCTTTCTCTGAAGTATAACAGTACACCACTGCACAATGGCATCCAATTTGAAGACTAATGGTAAAGGAAATTCTTCAGGAAAAAATGAAAATCCATCAAGCTGAAAATCTAAAATTAGTTCTACTTTCTAATTTAAAAAAAAATACATAAAAGTGCATCATCAGAATAAGGAATTCTTATGCCAGTTTGTATTGCAAATTTTCCAAACAATGCAGCAAACATAAACCCAGTCCAGATGTCAATTATGAATACAAATATAGCTTGAGGTTTGTTTTTTTTTTTTTTTAAAGGCAGTAATTTTTTGAAATAGTTAATGCAACTGTTGCTAACACAATAATAATAGTACTCCTGGCTTCACATACTAACCTGGACTTCCGATCAAGTGCTGATTAGCCCAGTAAGGGAGGTCACAAAAAAAACCTAAATCCATTTTCAGTCATGTCTAGTCTTGTACCCTCCATTCTCCTTTTTTAGCATTTGAAGACAACAGGTTGAGTTGGCAGATATTGTTTATGGACCCCTGAGGTTGTTTTTACCGATTCAATCTCAGTTTTATTGAATTCTTGATAACAGGAATAGGATTTGCAGGGAGAGCAGGGATATCAGAAAGGTCTGTACTGGATGTTTTCTGAGAATAAAAGCAAAGAACACAACATTGTTCAAAGTACTGTAACTTGACAATGAGATTTACTTGCCACTGCTTTACTTCCTAAGAAATGGATAAGACCTTATCATAACTATTAAAAATTTAAAGAAAAACACTCTAAAATGTTTTCAAAATGGAGTGTAAATAAACATGCCTATTACTATGAAATTGTTTGTTCTAACACTCGTAGAAATTTTCAAATAAGCAGCAATACTTTAGTAATATTTTAGCAAATATACAAGAACGAATTTCAAATACAGCTTTAATAAACACACTCCCCCAACAACCACCTATAACAGACTTATTAAGTTCATGCTAAGTTATGTTCACTTGTAATAACACAACAGCTGCAATATTAAGTGGCACTGGAGCACCCCCATGTGGGAGAATACTTAAAGTTCACCTTACACGCAGGAGCAGCAGTAGCAGTTAACAGTAGTGAATGTATTATTTTCTGACCCTGTCAATTAAAAATTAAATCTACACAACTGAGCAATAATTTGATTATTCAAAGTTTAGGGAGGTTTTATTATGTTAAAAACAATTAAATCACAAAGCTTTCTTTAACATCCAAAACCATAGAGATGGCATTTTTAAGTGTTTTATTATGGAAAATTCCAAACATACACAAAAATAGAGCATTATATAACAAATGCCTATGTATTCGTTATCCAACTTCATCAACTGTCAAATCAAAGCCAATCCACAGTCCTCCCACCTTCACTCCCAGATTATTCTGAAGCAAATCCCAGAGATCCTATCATTTCATCTGTAAATATTTCAAGTTTATCTCAAAACAAGGATTCATTGTTAGACATAGTCACAATATTATAATCACCTCCCCAGAAATAAATATGCCCCTTATATCACCAAATATAGGGATGTATTTTTTAAAAACTTTTTAAATCAATATAATCATTCCTTTTATATTATATAACTGGGTGATTTTTCTCTCAATGGCTCTAGGGATCTTTTCATTAGAAAGAAAATTCTAATTCCTTATAAAAATATCTAAAAGGCAAACACCCACGGGTACAAATCATGATAGCAATGAAGTCAATAAGACAAACTATGAAAATAGTTCCCTAGAGATTAATGTGGCAAACCAAAAGGCATGCAATTACAACCCCAGAACTTCAGTTTGACAAACAAATTTGTCCATGTATCAGTATCAAGCACAACACTTCCTAATGTTGTTGGGAGTTACTCCGCCCCACAAAATTTTTATTAGATAAAGGCTATGAAAATAAAAGACATTTCAGAAAGTAGTCATAATATTTATATCACTAGGGACTATGAATGTTAACAGCCAGCAAAAACACGTTGTAAAACGATCACATTAAAATAACTCTGAACCACAAAGCAGCACAGTACCACTGTATCATCAGTTCAGCAGCATCGCTGGGCAGCAGCTGTCATCTCAGTTATTTTGTAGAGGTTAACCAGTTTAATGTCTACTTAAAGAAAATATTTACTTTATGTCAGAGTTTGACCAGACTCTGGAGTATATTCAATTTGAAAGGATTCAAGAAGAAAACAATCATTTCACAAACAAAATGAAGGTTCACAAATCAATGAAAAGAGTCCAGGTGCCTACTGTATGCAAGGGACTGTCACAAGGAGAATTTCTAGGACAAATGAAAAAATAATTTTAAAGAACTATGGATTACACTAAATTAATAACTGAAAATCGGACGTGAAAAGTGAGGCAGAAGAAGCACATTTTGAAAATTAAAGGTATTTTTAAAAAAATCCATGAAGAATGGTTTTAAGTTCTAATTTAAATTTCACTCTCTGACCTATAAACAAAACCTCTACGTGAAGACTACACATTGTGCAGTGAGGATTTAAGTGATTTGCGATATCAAATAACATGTAAGGGGATGAGTTATTAGCATCTTGACAGTGCAAAAGAACGGCTCCATCATATCCAGTGCTCCGCCTTAGAATACAATAAACACATTTGCAGGCTAGCAATTAACTTTCACAAAGATAACTTTATTAAACTTCTGTATATGCTCATTTTCATTCATTATACAACACTAATCTTAACAACATTTATAAAATTCTCCTTGCTTTTTGCACTTAGTACCTGAGAGGCCAACAGAGAAGCCGCTGTCTGAATGGTTTCTGATTGAGTTGTACTTGTCTCTGTATCAAGTTGTTCCTGTGAGACAAAGAGGACGGGGGAGGAAAGAGACTTAAAAAAGGATAAAAGAACATAACTGGGTTTGGTGGCTAATAAAAAGGACAAATTGGAAGACAGGAGGGATCAAGAGAAAGACGTGACTACATTACAAAATCATCTATCATCATCAAAGGGTTAATCATCAAAAAAAGCCTCGTAGGTTACTTAACCATTTCAGATACACATAAATTTCTATTTGCCTGCTTAAACCTTATAAGGCATGGTCAAAATATCTCATGACTTTCCAACCAACTCCAACTTGGACGTTGTAAACAAGCACTAATTAAAGACACGTACATGCATATTATAAAACGTTGCCCAGACAATAATTAGCAGAATATAAACCCAAGCTCAGCTTTAGCTATGTGAAAAAAATAAAACCCATTCAGTATTATTAAATAAAATTACCCAGAAGCACAAAAACTGCTCCCAGGGCTTTAATTAAAAGTAGAAAATGTCTCTAAAACATTTCTCCTTCCTTTTGGTTTCTCTTCCCCTTCTCAATAACCAGTGCACTGATTCTACTATAAGAATCATCAGAAAATACAGGGTAAACTGTTGTCATTCCACTGCTCTAACCTTCTTTAAAGCAGTGCCCAAAAATAATACATATACACACACACAAATAAAAATAAACATACAAAAATTTGAATTTCTATAAAACTATATAATAATAAAACAATGAAATACCAAATTTCTCCTATGAAATTGAAAAGGGTAAACAGTGTACTAGAAATGGAAGACTGCAGTCTCTCTGAAGCACAACTTAGCAATACATATTAAGTTTTAAAAGCATCTATTTGTACCAGTAATTCCTCTTTCATTAATTTATCCTAATAAAATAAACATAAACGGATGGCAGGTATTTAGCTACAGCCAACATTACAGTAGAAAAGGGCAACTTCCTTTTTTAACAGAAACAATTGCTAACAATAGGGAACTGGTTGAATAAAATATGGTAACAGCCTAAAGACAGCATTCTATGCAGCTATTAGTAATATTGGTCGATTATGCAATGGCATGAACAATTTTTCTTGGTTTACAGAGTGAATAAAGATTTGAAAGCAAAACGCACTGGTATATAGGCACACACAAAATCTATAAAGACACCAGAAGAATACTTGCTAAAATATCTATCATGGAAATCAGGATAATTTGGGGAAAGGAGGAAGATTTCCAATTTTTCTACAACAAGGAGAAAAAAGTTAAAAGTCTTCAGTACATTTCAGTTTCTGAAAAAATGATGTTCAAAGTCTAATACTTTGGCTAAACCAGTCTTTCCCATCCCATTTACCTTGATTCAAGCCCCTTGCGCCACAGCTTCTAGCCAGAACTGTGTGCCAAAAACTGGTTCTCTAAACATACCACACTCTCACCCTAATAGTGAGATAAACTTCTCATCTTGTCCTACCCCAAATCCTATGTCTTCCTTCTATGAAGCCTTTGCTAATTCTGCAGTCTTGCCTCTCGCCACCCCCACCATCTTCAATTACTTCTTCTCTGAAAACGTAATTAGCCACGTCCACCTCTTATCTTCTCTACTTAAATGTAAGTTCCATTAAAAACAGGAGCATCTCACTCATCACTCTACTCCATTTAGTATCCACCAGATAACCCCGCATCTAGTAGGACCTCATACACTTGAGGAATTAAATTTCAGTGCTATAAATTAACATTAAAAAGAGACAAACACTTCTCTAAAAACAGTACTGAAAACCTAAAACCTGTAAGAACGAAATACAGTGCAACATTATAAAGACATTTCTATCACATCTTCTGTACTCTTAATTGCGTACGTATTCCGAGGCTAAATTAGTATACCTTTGTTTCTGTTTTATCATGTCCACTCAAAGCAAGACAGTTAGCATCTTCACTTGTTTCATCCTGTTTTTAAAAAAAAAAGCTTTATTCTCTAAAATGAAAATTTAGATTATTTGCCAATCAATGCTTTAATTTATAAAAATTTTTAAAGTATAAAAATAATTAACCTGTAAGATCGATCAAGTATGTCCTTAAAATAGGTTACTGGTTCACTTAAAATTTTTTTTTCATGTTAACCAATTTGGCTTCAGTTTCTACCAAAATTTTAAAAAGGAACACGAGGAAAACTGTTATGGTTGATCATCACCACCTGAAGTATATTCCCCAAACCACTAAGTTCCTAAAATATTTTTTGGAAAGAAGAGAAAAAAAAAGAGTTCCTTGATCAAACAACTTAGGAACTTGGAATAGTATCACCCCCTTTCTGGGAGATGCACACACATCAGCACATAAAAGGTTCTGAGAAGTTCTAGAAAGAATCTTCTCTGTAACTTTCCTGAACTTGACCACAGAATCCCCCTGGCTTAGTAAGTCTTATTAACATCCTGAAGGAGGTCTGAAAAATGTTCTCCTCAGGTCTTATTTTTTTGATTTATTATAATGCTATTTAAAACAAACAACATATTTTTTTGGTAAAGAGGGGAAATGGGAAACCAAAAATGGTTATACTTTCCCATTCCTGCAGTGATTTGCAATAAACATCACTTTCTTAAGAAAAACAATTTTGGCACTAACTTCTCTGCTCTCTTTACTAGGCAGAACTAAAATTTAATTTTAAATGTGGCTTTAAAACAAGACATAGAAACCACGGCTAACCTACAGAGTAGAAAAGATTTAACACCAATATCAACCAATTCCCGTAAGAACTTTATTTGTATCCTGCAAACATACAAACTTAAAAAATAGTAACGTAAGTTACAACTGGGCAAATTTCAATACCGACTGGATATGTGACACTATGGAATCATTATTAATATCGGTGCATATACTGATCGGTGTATATATACACCGATCAGTATATGTACCGATATATATATCACACACAAATATATATGGTGATAATATACTGTAGATGTGTTTTTGAAATATTTATGGTTGAAATGACATGCCTGGGATTTGCTTCATAACAATTGGAAAGGGAGTAGATTTATAGATGAAAGAAGACTGGCCTTGAGTTGTTAACCATTAAAGCTAAGTGATGTAAATGTAACTTGTTCATTACAATTTTGTACATGTTTGAAATATGCCATAATTTTAAATATATATATACATATAGCATCATTTAGCCATATAATTCAGGTGACAAGGCAAACTTTTTTTCTATTTTTATTTTACATTTCTACCATCTATATGTATTTGAAAAGCTTTAGTATGTGATAAAAATTAAGTAGAACTAAAGTACTTGACAATACCTGAAACTCTCCTATCTATATACATGTTAGTATATTATTGAGTAGGACCAGTGTTTCTTTCTGGTTTACTAACATTTCTAATACCAAGTACTCATTAACAGAGAATGAATGACCCAGTTGGAGACCTTCAAAATCAGAATATTTGTAATAATCTTCAACTTTAGCACCATGAGATTTAGGCCTGGGTTCTAATCCTGGCTCTGACTTTAATTAGCTTTATAAACAGGAAAGCTATTGAACCTCAAGTTCTTCTGGGAAAGGAGGAGATTAGTCTATGAGATAACCTAAAATCCTAAGATCCCTTCCATATCTTAAAATTCTATTTTTGTTAGTCAACTCCATGGAGCTGCCATAAGCAGGACTCAAACTGTGAGAAAATACATAGCACAGAAAATTACTGGGGGCAGGGGGCGGGGAGTGATGAACCTATATTTTTAAAGATACTTAAGAAACATGAATCAAGGATCTTAATTTACTTACAGATTTGAACAAATAAAAACTATTTAAAAAAAAAATCAATGACATAATCAGGGACATTTGAGCCCTGACTAGATATTTGATATTAATGAATTGTTCATTTTTTTAGGTGGGTTTACTCTGTTTATACTTTTCTCTTTGTAATTATTATCTTTTAGATACATGATTTTAAAAATACTAAGGAAATGATGTGACTGAAGTCTCGATTTTGCATCTAAATAATGCAAGTACAGGGGAAATGGAAAGGAAAAATAATTAAGGGTATAGTGGCTGAATTCACTATACCTGAAATTGCATGATGGGTACATGGGTACATGAAATGATTCTCTTGTGCATATTTAAATTTTTCTGTACTAAGTTAAAAAATCCTATATTCCTATTGCCTCTCTAAACTAGACATGAAACATGAGTGTTTTCTACCAAGGTAAGTGCAAACGAAATTACAAGCATTGTACTGATATACATTTTGGAACTCTCACAGGGTAAGGAATGAAGCCATTAACATTAAGGAAACAGAATGACAGGTAGCTAGAGTTATGCTTACATATACCTTACTAAGGCAAAAAGAAATGTGAATTCTGAAATGCTCTGACAACTCCCAAAAAATATCAATAAACAGAAAGTGGCGTTAGACCAAAACTACATTCTTAGGTTGCTGTACAACACAATCATGTAGAACGGGGGCTTTTAATAAAAGATTACTAGGCATGGAGAGTCTGATTCAGTGTATCTGGAGGAGGCCCTAAAATCTGTATTTTAAAAAAACAAAACAAAACAACAAACCCTGAAAAACTAATTCTGATGTACAACTGAGGTTGAAAATCACTGCCTTAAGAGATAATTACAGAGACAAATGTATTTCAGAATACATGGTGTAAGATATGATATACTATGCCCATTTTTCATTCTCACTTAGCAACATCAGAGTGACAAAATTCATTAAATTATTCATGTTTAGTTAACAGTGACTGTTTCCAAAAAAATCTAAAACAAAAGGATTCAGAATAAGCTAGGAGTAATACTTATAAAGACAATAATCTTTCACTATTAAAAATCAAAACACTGCATAAGATACCTAGTTTTTTCCACCATTCTAAAGAAACTTTCATGTAATGTGTAAGTTCCTAAATAAAAAATTATCAACCAAAAATCACAACAAAATTGGTGTTTTTTGGGTTAACATCTCTTGGACAATGGTGAAAGTTTAATTAATAGAAAAACACAATGAGAGTGACTCCAGGGAACAATGAAAGTGTGTTATAAGGCTACTTCTATTTTAAGACAAACATCAAAATCAGTGTACACTTTTAATGGTTTTCCTAAAACTATCTGAGACTTAGACAAGGTAAACCAGCCACTATAAAAAGTGGAAGTATTGTTAGAAAATTTCCTGAAGGGTTGGAGGATATAATCATTCAAGGTACCAAAACTAATCTGACTTCGCAGCTTATGGTCAGTCATTCAATAAGAATTCCCTGAGAACCTCTCATATTCAGTGACCCCGTAATACCAAGTACAGTGTAGAAGCTCCAAAACTCCACCTGGATCAAAGAAGCAAAAAACTGTGTCCAAAGGGGCCACCAAAGAATTGGTACACATGAAAGATACAGTTATGAGAGAATAATAAATTAAGATGAGATGTAAATCCATGCTAAGTTGTGTTACAGCCTAGACATGCTATAGAAATTTAAACAAGAAACACAGCTTTATGAAAGAGTTAGACACTGAAAAGAGTAGGAAAGGGTGAAAAGAACTATGGTACTAAATCACTACCTAAAAATAATCTAAAAGCTTTCCTCCATGCTGCCTCTCAACTTGGGCTCACAAAGGTTTTCTTCCACTGGATTTTAAATCAGTTAAGGTGGTATTCCCATGGCTAACTAATATATAGATACCTCTTCTGTTTTGGTTTTCTTGGGACTCTCCTCTTTATGAGGTGAGGATGTCCTCTTGACTCCTACTATAGGATTAGGTGTCTTTGTTGCTGCATTTCCTGAAGGTCTTGGTGGTGGGTTTACCAGACGTGTTGAAGAAACAACTCTGGAGACCGTAGGCTTTGGTGGTGATGAAATGGCTGGTTGTGTGGCAGTTTGAGGAATGCTTTCACTCGATGTACCTAAGTAGTAAGTACATAAATACATAAAAGTTAAATCATATCAACATCAAGTTACAAGTAAAGCTTTTTTATTTTATTCATAAGTTTACAGGTAAATCATAACATGGTATTAAAAAACTGAATTCAAGCTACTTAACAAAGCCATTTTTCAAAATGAAGGCTACAACCAAACATAATGCAAGCATTTTCAAATCTGTCAATCTCCTTACCCCCTGAGCTTTCACTGGAATTTACTTGTGGCACAGAAACTTCAGTAGCCTGTATGTTGGTCACAGATGCTGCTGTTACAGCTGGAGCAGGACTGTTTCTGCTAAAAATGGGGAAAAAATTAAAAAGTGAAAAAAGCAAAGAGATGTATAAAATTCAATAATAAAATGTAGTATGTGCAGAAGTTATTCTCTAAAGTAAAAGATTCTTTAGTTTTACTTCTCATACGTATATATACATCAGTAACTAACTTTATTTCATAAAATATAATCAACAATCAAAAGCACAGAAACATTCTAAAGCAGTGCTAGTCAACAGAACTTCCTATAACTAAGACCTATATCTACGCTACCCAATATGGTGGCCACTATACAGATGTAGCTACTCTACACTTGAAATAGAACTAGTGGGAAATGGAATGTTTAATTTCATTTAATATTAATTAAGTTTAAACTGCCGCATGTGGCTAATGACTAACATATTTGACAGAACAGCTAAAAAAAATCTGTTCTTATTTGACTTGAGGTAACTGACCTAAATGATTTGGGATATAAGAAAATATGATCAAAAGCTGTAAAGAAGAAAATGGTCTGAGAATTAGAAATAAGTTTCTGCATACAAAACGTAAAGGTTCATGAAACCCTAAAAGCCCATCCAGTGGCCCAGATAAACAACAAAGGATCTCAAAACCCAAGCCCTCCTTCAATGTTCTGGATCCCACTCACTCCTGCCATCTCAGGAAACTCAAATCACCCCTCCTTCACTGTCCTATCTATTCAACTTTTCTGTCGCAAATAAATCCTATACATTAGCGTTTAAATAATCTCATTTTTATTATCTCCTGAAAGAAAACAGCGAAAAGTCCTCTGTGGTTATTCAGTCTCCTTCAACTACAGCTTATTCAACTCCAACTGTTGAATGATGATGCCATGAAAAGGTGGGCAAAACTAGAGGGAGGACTTAGATTTTTGGTGCATACATGACATTCACAAAGCTCCACAGAGCTTTGGAGCTCACTGGTATATGGAAGTAAATGAGGTCATGAGAGTGGGTGATACCACACCCCCAAGAATACAAAGAAGGCATAAAGGACTGACGAGAGAGCCCTGAAAGGCACAAACATCTAACGATTAAACAGAAAAGATGAACTGGTCAGAGAACAACCACAGATTCAGGAGAAAACCTGAAATAGCAAAGCAGCTGGTACATAATAAATACTCAGTATTTGTTGAGCAAATACACATCTATTTTACATTCATGTGCACAAATTCAAAAGTACAGAAAGGCTTTTATACAACTCCCAAAATTCTTATTAAAATTTTTGCTTCTTCACTCAAAAAAAGATGATGAAACCATTAAAAATAAAAATCTGGAAGTTAATGCTGTACAAATGAAGAATTGTTTTAAAACTACAAGATTTAGGGGCCACGTTGATGCCTAAAGTCTTCAGGTTATGTATGACTGGTCTAAAAACACATCACACATTCAAAGCCCAAGAGAAGAAAACTAAATCCATCATCTACTGCACCTCGGCACGTTCTATTTCATACGAATCCAAAGATTCATCCCAACCTTCATCTTTGCCATTGGTTACACTTTAACAATCTAATTTTTAAAACTGCTTTTTTCAAAACATTAAAATATAACATGCATTCATAAAAGTGTTCATGGTTTAAGTATCAACCCATTGAACAAAGGGATGGGCATAATCCTCACAATTTAAAATAATAGCAGTACCCCCAGAATCTATAATAAACAGCTCCCTTTGAAAATACAGTAGTATATCCATTAAAAAATAAATCTGCAATGATAACACTATAAAGATTTATGGAAGTTAAAGATAAACATGGCTTTTTGTGTTTTAATTTTTGCCAACATAGCCATGTTTTTCTTTCTAAAAAAAGATGTTTAGCTGCTTTAAATGTTCCTAAAAAGACACTTAATTCTTCAAAAGAAATTTCCCCTAAAACCAGCCCACATAAATCTCACCTTCTTTAGAAGATCCCTACTATTTTTCATAGATATTTTTCCCCTGCTACACAGGTAATAAGCATCTCCAGGACAGAAAGGTGATCTTGTCCCTCTTGTCTGGTTCTCCTTAGCACACCCTACAGATCACCACAGGCAGTAGGTATTTGAGCATAGTGAACTGGAGGGGTTACTGACACAGCCACTCGGCTTCCGTCCCCTTGCTCCTTACCCCTGAGAGCTGCCGGAACTGTGCAGCGGGCTGGTCTTCGCAGCACCGGTCGGCGAAGGCACAGACATGCTGTTATCACTGTCCATAGACAGGTCGAGGCTGCTGTCATTCAGAGGGGTCAACCGGACACCTTCTGTTGAATGCTGCAAGTAATAACATGTTTAATCAAATATACCTTTATTTTATCTAGACCTTTTAAACATAAACATCTTTTACCTAACTGATAAATGATTTCTACTAAAAAGCACAAATCAATATGTTTATGATAATCAGAAGTGTCATGCTGACTATAAGAGGTAAAGAGTTGGGACACACATACTTCCTGCCTTCTAAGGATGCTCAACTTAACTACAGTTCTTCAGCGGGAGAAAAAGCGAGAAAAAAATGCTATAATAAACCTACACACTGAATGTAAGATACACTGCAAATTAAAAAGCACTTTAATATGAAAACACATGTATCTTAAATCAGAGGACTATTAATACATACACACACTCACATATATATTAGAAAAAAAGTCAATGGTAAAACACGATAGTAACAATGGTATCTCTGGCCAGTCGGATTAGAAGTAATTTTTTGTTTATAGATTTCAAATTGTTTTACAATGAAGATAAAAATGTATAATTTCTAAAAAAAATTATCATGTAGGTACGATTTAGTGCCACTCCTAGCTATTTGTATGAGTCTCTCAAAAGCAAGCGATTTCCAGTGCTGTATCTGCAACTTAGGATTTTAACATGGTACATTTAATAGTGTTAACTATCCTGTTAGAATAAAAGCAAAAATAATTTTCTGAAAACTAAACTTAATGACCACATATAAATCCTAATGTTGGTCCTGCTTCTTAAAAACCAAAGCACTCAAAAACAGCTATACAGTGCAGGAAAAACCAAAAGCTAAAAAACTATAAATGGTGCTGTGGGATAAAAGTTGATTTCTAAATTGACCAAAGTTTCCGTTTTTGCAATCAATGCTATTATAACATCAAATTGATTTCTTCAGCGTTTTTTTTTCAGAACACTTTTAGTTTCAAGTGTTTGCTTACCTACAAAACATTTTAATGGAAATAATTTGCATTATTAATAAAATCCCATACCCCGTATGTGTGTGTGTGTGTGTGCGTGCATGTGTACACCCACACTCCAATTCCCCAAATGACAAGATAATCTAAATCTCTGAGTTAGCACTACAGAGGCACCACCTGTGTACATAAATCAATATTAATCAAATGGGGAAGATGAGATTTGGGAGAAGGGAGAGGAGAGAAAGGAATGCCTTTTGCCTACGAAGTCAGCTGTAAAACCAGTTTTCTTAATATTGTAAAATAAGCATCTTTCCTATGCAAAAATGCTACCAATCTCACTCTCCACCAGACAAAAATTTGTTCAGTAAGTAAATTATACTCCATTTCACACAGTTACCTGCCTGACCAGGTGATCAAAACATAACCTGTGAAGTAACAGGCCACTGTTGGGGATGATCAGTGAACATGAAGGTTTTAACTGGTTGGTCTGAACACATAACCATCAAGCTGCTTTGCTTTGCCTCTGTGTCTATATCAAGTTTGGCACAAGAGACTTCAATGCCACAAAATCATATTCTATCAAAACTTTCTAATAAAAAACAAATAAAGACAGAACATACTACAGAGAAATAAACACACATTCTTTGCATGCAGACTTAGGTCCAATTCACATCTCAGAGTACATGACCCTGGGCAAGTGTTTGAATCACACTGTTTCTTCTATAACAGAGACAATACCTACAGGTTGCTGTATCATTAAATATAGAATACACATCTTCTATACTGGTACAGTGCTTTGCAAATAGCAGTTAATAAAAGGAAACTATTAATAAGAGTGCAAAGAAAAGATCCATGGATCTAGATTCCTAGACACTTGTTTTCTTGTAAAAACAAGAAAGTGCTACTTTACTAGGGGAAACTTGGAAATAATCTAAATGACAGCAAATAGAGGACAGATGTAATCATACTGTAGCCATACAAAGAAATACTAAGCAGCCATTTAGTATCTGTAATATAATATAACTTGGATAAATGGTCACAATATCGAAAGCACCCAAAAAAGCAGGTCACAAAATGGTAGGTATCATTAAAAACCTCTTAAAAATACACATCTGTGGTTACATCTATGCACTGAAAAGTCTGTATAGAAATAAACTAAAATGTTAAGAGTAGCAATTACTGGGTAGTGAGATTATAGTTAAACTCTATTTGATACACAGAATTTTCAGACTAATCAATAATTTCTGATCACTAATGATACTTTTTATAATCTAGAAGATTATATCTAGATAGATACTACCTTAAGTAATAGAATAAAAATTAAATTTACTTGAACTATACACTAGTTGTTCCAAATATCAATACTGCCATGTAAACAGGAGTTTTAAAAGGTAATCTGAATCAAAGGTTCAGGAAAACCTAATTACTTCATTTATAAATATTTCTATTTCACTAAAATGGCTAAGTTAAAGAACATAATCTAATTATGCACATTCACTTCTAAAAACACATAAAATGTTTACGTATTTTTGTATGTAGTAAATATATATGTAAATACAGTTGTTTAAACCCATTAATAATGCAACACCAAGGGACAATCAGAAGACAAATATTTGACCTGACATTTTATTTTAAAAATAAAATTACTGGGACTTCCCTGGTGGCGCAGTGGTTAAGAATCCACCTGCCAATGCGGGAGACACGGGTTCAAGCCCTGGTCCGGGAAGATCCCACATGCCGTGAAGCAACTAAGCCCGTGCGCCACAACTACTGAGCCTGCGTTCTAGAGTCTGTGAGTCACAACTTCTGAGCCCACGTGCCACAACTACTGAAGCCCACGAGCCTAGAGCCCATGCTCCACAACAAAGAGAAGCCACCACAATAAGAAGCCTGCGCACTGCAATGAAAAGTAGCCCCTGCTTGCTGCAACTAGAGAAAGCCCGTGCGCAGCAACGAAGACCCAGCACTGCCAATAAATAAATAAATAAATAGATAGATTTATTTATTTATTTAAAAAATAAAATAAAAAATAAAAACTTAAAAAAAATAAATAAAATTACTTAACAAAAGTTTATGTTAAGTTTATGACAAAAAATAGATTGCTCAATAAAAGTGTCACATTTTTGTCATTTTCTAGATTATGTGATAACTCATGAAACCATTAGGTTGAGAAGAGAATAACAAGTTAATCTGTATAAAGGCTTTAATGTAATATGTTACTTTAAAAAATGAAATATGCTTTTAAAAATTGGATTTTACACATTAAAAACAAGTACCTCTACCCCCATGTTATGAATAATGATGATGGTGATAATAACAAAAACAAATCTGAGCATTTAGTTTGTGCCAGGCACCCGTCTAAACTACCTCTTACTGGCACTGGCTCATTTTATCCTCACAAAATACATAACGAGGTAGGTAAAATTAGAGTTGTGATTTTAAGGCAAATCAAGAACATGATATTTGTAATACAACTTGCCCAAGTCTCACAGCTAGGATGCAATGGAACCTGAACCTGAACCAGGTAGTCTACTGCAAAATCCTTGCCCTTGATTTAGCTACTTTTGAATCATAATATATTCTATGTTTTAAGAAACAAAACATTATGAAGTTGTATTAACTTCATTCCTATCTTTCCAATCCCAGCCCCAGATAATGAACCATCATCACAGAATGCAGCAGTTCTCATGCTCTCATGCATACTTGTATTTCATATTCTATCTTAAAAAATATATTGTAAACTTTATATAAAAGTATCAAATGATATATATTTATCTGTACTTTTTAACCCAATACATTCATATATGTATCTCTAACTCATGTATTTTCACTGCTCTAAGTATTCCATTTTAAGAATAAGCCACTTTTTCGGGTTCAAGCCCTGGTCCGGGAAGATCCCACATGCCACGGAGCGACTAAGCCCATGTGCCACAACTACCGAGCCTGCGCTCTAGAGCCCGTGAGCCACAACTCCTGAAGCCCGGGCACCTAGAGCCCGTGCTCTGCAACAAGAGAAGCCACAGCAATGAGAAGCCCGTGCACCGCAACAAAGAGTAGCCCCTGCTCACCACAACTAGAGAAAGCCCGCGCAGAGCAACAAAGACCCAATGCAGCCAAAAATAAATAAATAAAATAAATAATTTTTTTAAAGTTATAAAAAATAAAGAATAAGCCACTTTTGAAACCACTTAAAGTAAAAATATAATGGTTATTTCTGTACTAAAATTTCAATAAAGTTTCAAATTTACAAGTCCAAATAAGAAAATCATGGCTAATAAGTTATACAACAGGAAGCATCAACACCAGAACAACATACTTCAGGTTACCACTGTCAGTGATCTTATATCCAATAACTTTTAATTTTTAAATAATATACGTGTATAATCCTTATGAAAATAAAATGATTTTCATTTAAAAAGTCACACAACTTACTTGATCCACATATTACCTAATTTAACTTTCTTTACCTTTAAAAGGAAAGGAAATTACATACTGATGTGGGCTATTAAATGGATACCAATAAGAAATATTGAAAAGAGAATATAAATAGATATAAAATAAGGATATGAAGCATCGCCACTAATCTGAAGTCTGAAGGAAGTGTGTGCAAGAAACCTGATTAGAAGCAAGGTTTCACATAATGGAATTTCTCCATGTAATAGGTTTTCAAAATGCTGTGATCTATTTCAAATATGACTTATTAACTCAGCCTAAATTCTGAAATATTGATAGGTTGGATACATAAAACATTATGTTAGTAATGCTTTTTTAAGTACTTTCTAAATTTACCTTTTTCTTTTTCTGAAGCACATGATTAGGCAGTAGTTGATGGAGTTGCTTTCTTCTTACATGCATTGCAGCAATTTTCATGTCCACCTCAAACATCTTGCTGTTTATTGCTTGCCTATAAACTATACAATTAGGAAATTGTTACAAGAAATAGAAACATTTTCATAAAGGCAGTTAAACTCACCCAGGAGAAGCTATTCTAAAATAGGGATCCGTTTTCCATCAGTATTGCCTATCTATAAAATTATCAGGTCAAAACCTATCTCACAAGTGCCTTTTACCACACGGTGTACATAACGAATAAAAACACATAGTATATTAATTCTTCCAGTGTAAAAGCTCTTAAAGTAATAAAAGAGTTAACTCCTTAAGAAATGACAGAACTGGAGAAAAGGGGTTTCTTAATTCATACTTATTTATGCTACCAGTATAATTTAAAATTCTAGCCCAGGTATCTAACAACCACAGCAAAACAACAAAGTGGAAAATTTCATTCACTCAGTCATACAACTATTTGCTGGGCACCCATACTGTATATCACATGTTCTAGACATGGGGGATATAGTGGGAACTATATATAACCAAGAACTTCAGAGTCCACATTCTAGTGGTGAAACACAACAGAAAAAAAGGTAAAATCTATTTCATACCAGATCGGGGATAAGAGCTATGGAGAAAAACTTGAGTAGGGAAGATGACAGGAAGCTCAGCCTGGAAACTGAGATTACGTTTGAGTGAAGACTCAAGTTTGAGTGAAGACTCAAATGGACGTGAGTAAATAAACTGCGAGTACCTGGTGGAATCTACTCTAGGAAGAGCAAACATCAAGGACAAAAGGCCCTGAGCATGCCTGGGATGTTTGAGGAGTAACAAAAAGGCCATGGGGAGAAGGGAAGGTAGAGGATCCATAATCCCTTATCTGCAACTGTAAAATCCCAAAAGCTCCCCAAAATAGAAGTTTTTCCTAAGACAGGCACCAAACCTCAACTGGCAACAAACCCTGATTTGAACTATTTGTAGCTATTTAATCTCTCTACCTATACCTTATAGAAATATCTTACAGAAATGTTACTGCCTTTGACTACCAAATGTCACTCCAGACCCCACTGGGAATATTATTTACTAACTTTGTTACCTTACTGGCCTCAAGACATATGGATAAAGGATTCCGAACTTATTAGTTTTATATATGTCTACATATTTCTTATTATCAATATAAGAAATGAGGTCAGAGACATAATAAGAAGACTAGATCACATAAAGGCTTGCAAACCACGGTAAAGATCTGGACTGATTCAGGGTGAGATGGGTAGCCATTATAGGTTTTAAGCAGGTGAGACATGATTTGGCTTAATGTCGTTTTGGATGCTGACTAAGAACAGCTGAAGGCAGAACAAGAAAACTACAGAAATGGCAGTAATCCAAAAGACCAGTGATAAGTGGCTTGGACTACGGGTAATAGCAGTATAAACAGCAATTAGTAGCAGAAATCTCAACATACTCTGAAAGTAGGGACAGGAGGATTTTTTAATAGATTAATACCAAGTATGGGGATTCAAGGAAGATTGCAAGATTTCTAGCTTGAGCAACTACAAGGACACAGCTGCCACTGCCTGAGATCAAAAAGATTTGAAGAGAAGCTAGAGGAGACTGGGAGTAAGAATTTTGAGTTTTCAACATGTTAAATATGTTTTATTAGAAAATCCCACAAAGTATTCCATTAAAATGTTTCAAGATACAGGACAACTAAATATTTCCTTCCCAAAATACCTGAAAGTTGCTTTAAAATCTTGATGGTTCATTAGTACAATCTTTGATAAGCAGTTCAATTAGGTATAATGTCCAAAACAAATTTTCTAGTCCAAGTATCTCTACATGATTTGTTAGTTCATAAATAGTTTAAGTTGACATGAGAATTTTTACTTTGGAAAAAACCACTACTCTGGTGTTCAGCAAGTGGAGTTTCCACACTCCAAATCACATCCTAAAACATCTGTTTAAGTGCTTTTGTTGTCCTAATGATTAAAGGCTACTACTTGATAGGGACACTAAATATCCTTCAACGTGGACAGTTCTCCCCAATGCACTGTACCACGTCCTCCTTACATTCCTAAAGATGAAAAACCTACTTTATCAATTATTTGAATAAGAACTCAACTCAATTTTACATAAAAACAAAGTATTTTTAAGCTGAATTTTCTAGGAAACTTCATGTCACCAATGGCAATGCTGCTGATGGTCTCTGAATCACAACAGGTAACCCCTGTATCACAGGAATGCAGATACCACACTGCTAGTGATTCTACATAGAGCTGCAATTACCTACTTAGGTATGTCTTCTAGTCACTGTACCTAAGCATTTACATACTGAAATGCATATTCTTTTCCTTTTATTTCTCCTTTATATTTAGTGTATGATACTGACATTTTAAAAAAAATGTACCGATTTTTGTCTCTCCTTCTCCAAGGAGGTAAAAAACTTTTACTGTTACATCTGAACGTCCTTAGGTGAAGAATCCTTATTGTGGACAGGTGAGAAAGACACACACTAAAATTTTTTTAAATGGAAAGGAGAGATGTATGAAAGAAAAAAGAATTAGTCCCTAAAGAAGATGCACATTCATCATTGTCGCTAAGTACACTCACCATTCCCTTGAAACTCTGCGTATCTACGTAGAGTCTTAGCTTCTGTCAACTATATCCACCATCTGGTCTTTAGTTAAACCATACTACCTTGTATCTCAGGGTACAGGTCAATCCAAAATGAAGCTCTCATCATTGTATTTCCCACCCATGAATTAACATTTGAGTCTATAAATGACATAGAGGAAAAATTTCCTCATGTCACCAAAAGTTTAGCTTCATAAATTTCTAAAGTTCAAGATTATTAAGGCAATCAGACACAGATTCAGTCTTTTAAGACAATCAAATATTCAGGTGGTTTCTAATTTCATAAGTAATCGTGGGCAAATTAAATTTAAAGTGGTTCAACCATTTAACTTTAGGTCTACCATAAGAGAAAAAAAATCATTTATATATTAGACATGACTGAAACTAATAACTAATCCAAAAATATTAAGGTTATTTTGATGATCATTGTAAAATATTCCCAAGTAATTTTAACAGTTATTGCAAATTCCACTATGGTACACATGAAGACAAATTCAAATATGCAAGTACATGTTTTGATTATCTAAGTTGAGATATACCTGTATCTGTGAAAGACTGAATATCGTAGGTGAGATCAACACTGAGATTTTCAGAGTTTTCTGTTTTTTTAAACACTAACCCAATCACCCACATCGTGCGAAATTCTTCCCTGTAAAATAAGAAGCATATTACTATAGTTTATCAGGATTTCATGAAAACAGTTATCAATGTGGTTGACAACCTGAGATACATGGAAATACTCAGAATACAAATATATAAGCAAACTAGGTAAAGTTCTAAACCAAATTGCATCAAAACTCAAATTCCTCCTCCATACCTGTCCTCTATATTCCTATTGCTATATAAAAAACCGGAGTCCTAGGACAAATATACTCTTCATTATCTATGTACTGACAGCCAATGTTCTTAATGATAATCCTAAGTACCAAAGGCACTGCAAACAAAGAAAAATTATGTTGATACTTATGAATGACGTGTTTTAGAAAACTTTGAAAGAAAAATAGTGTAGATATAAAAATTTAACTAGACCTTAATATACATTCCTTAAACTTTTAAACTCAAATGAAAAGGCCACATGAACAGAAATATGACCGCAGCATAATAATAATGGGTGATTCAGCTGCTTTTCAACATTTAATGATATACCTACTGAATGGATCAGTCTTTAAATAATTAAGATCGCAGCAACAAAAAAATTTATAAAAAGCTCAAATGCCAACTCTTTTACATGAATGCAAAAGGAAATAATCTGTAGAATTAGAGTAACAGCTATTCTATTACAGCACAATCTTATATGATCCATTCACTAATATTTTTCAATCTTTAATGCTACTGCATTTTTTGAAAAAGCTCACTATTAAAACTCCCCTCACCCTCTAAATACAACAAAGTGGTTACAGGCAAAGTAGAATTTCATATAGGTAATAACACAGCAACAATCAAACCAGAAATTGACCTACAAAAAGATCCTTAAAAGAATAAGGCAAGGCAGCTTTTAATAACATATCTTCTCAATGTTCCAGAACCTATCACAAATAAAATTTTTGCAAGGTCATATCAAAGCATGTTTTCTTTTTCAGAAAATTAAGATAAAAAGCAAAGATTTGATACAGCATCCTGAAAACCACTCTACAAAAAAGGGGAGGTGTGTTAAGAAATGCTGAAGTGCAGACCTACAGAATCTGAACTCAAATTAGTTAATAGGCACCTCATCATTACAACTTATTTCAGGGGTGATTTTTTGCAAAAAAACAGTGTTCCTCTTCAGTGTTTCTGATCAGGAAACCCTAAACCATAAATTTCAAATTGGTCTGACCCATATGTAATCAACAGAATAGTAACTTGAGTTATTAAAAATTGCCTATAAAACTTCCATGAGCAAAAGTTGAAAAGGGGATGGGGAAACTGGATTAAATTAGAGGACTGCTTACTTGTCAGGATTTTCTTTGGGTGCTGGAAATGACTGGGGATTCACATGAGCCAGTGTAATAAATTCATTCTTCTCCAAACTTCCAACCAGGATTCGGATTTTTGATTCCACCAAGCCCACCCTGAACAAATGTCACTCATTATTAATGAAAATTCTGGTTAATTTTAAAAATAAAATAAAATGCACAAAATCAAGTATGTTTGTGTAAAGCTGTAATATGAAGATCATAAAACACACATATGAGGGCAGTTCAACTGTCTAAACTCCCATAGATAAAACTAAAGCCTTATGTTCTACCCCAAAAATGAAGTGAAAACTGCAGGAAGAAGAGAATCAAGCCACATTTCAAACCAGGAAGGTTACAAAAGACAGCCCCCACAAATATTTAAAGAAAAAAAATCAGTAAACTAAAACAAAGCACTTTAAATATACAGTTAAGAAATAATACATGATCTCTATCAGGCAAATAAAAAAAATTGTACATATGGATCTCCAAATTCCTATACTTCCATTACAAGTAGTAAAGCTCCATTTATGAACAAAACCAAACTTGATGTTTTAAGGACTTCCACCTCCTACTGTGTTCTGTGGCTATCTGATTCATTTTGAAGTTTTGTTTTTGTTGTTGTTTTTTGTTTTGTAAAATCTAATCTTATACTCACCATTCTAGGCGTTGTTTTTCAGTTGGTGCACTTGCTAGAAGTACAATATAATGCCTTTGAAGATAAAGACAACATGCTATTTATTTCATTTAAGTGCTTTGTGCTGGATATTAACACCATAATGTAATAAGCTTTTTGACAGTTACAGATCAATTTAGCAAGAGAGAAATGCAATCTCAGTTTGCACATAAAATCATAAATGCTAAATTCCACAAGTTTCTAACTACTGGCAAGTTTAATTCTTCTGAAAAAGATAGTTATTTTATGAATAATTACCCAAAAAGCAGCTTAATTCAAAAACGATGACTAAATATCAACTGATAATTTGGTTCAATGATTCTGGTGGAGTGCTTTTTCTATGAAGAGCTACCTCACTAAAATATAACCTATTAAAGCAAAATTGCTTTGATGGAAATAAAGCACCAAGGCTTTAGCCACAAAAACAGGACCACTAAATATACATACATCAGTAACTTCAAAAATAGTATCAATTAAAAAAAAAATAGTATCAAGTACATCATGCTTTTTAATTCAAAGGTAGCAAAAATTAAACTGAATACTTAAGTTAGGCCTCATGATTTTTTTCAAGCAACAGTATGAATTTCTATAACAAAGATGCAGACATCATTAATGTGAGAGCAACGAAGAGATGTGATTTCTATACGGAATCCAATTCCATTCAAATTAGAGCAAAAGCAAGTTTTCATTTCAGAAAAACACCATCATGACCGACTATCTATTTTAAATCTTTTTAAAACAAACTATTTACAACTAAAGAATAATTTCGTAAGACTAAAAAAAGTCCAATCCAACATACTTTTCTACAAAATCCATTTTAGAGGTGACAGAAATCAAACTTCTCACCAGAAACTTTACCTCAAAAAGCAAACTGATAGTAGGTGGAAAAGTCAGAATTATGACTAAGAATTTTAAATTAACTTCAAGTATTTATAAACTTAAGATAACAGAGGTAATATACATAAATATGAAAACACGTAGACAGAAAAGTAAATGTGCAGTCCAAATCCATACAGACCAATACTTCGTTTCCTTTACATTTAATTTGTTCAGCAATTATTTAGAGCAAACCAAATATACAGAACAAACACAGCCCAAATAAATAAAAGTTAATAAAAGCACTAAAAGCTCATGCATTTTACATATACAGAAAACCATCCTGGGGCCCTAAACTCTCTTATAAATCAAACAAAATCCTAATAAGCTCAGTAACCTGATTTCCAATTCCCTGGGAGTTTGAAAATGGACAACAGATTTTAAAAGAGGGGGGGCCGGAGAGGGGATGGAGAAAAAACTCTGACTAAAGTATAACAACTTATAACAGGATAAGACAAAGTATAAAAAGCAGGCATGCACACAAAAACTCAAAACAGCAAAGCTGTCTGGGTTCACCTAATATAAGGACAAAACTCAAGTCTCTAAACCACGCTTTTACCACACTACTGAAATGGATACTCTTAATGACCACCTGAGTCTTGAACAAAAACTTAAATGATTATATAATGTTCTCTATTTATGCAAAATATAAAATCCATTTGAACATAATCTTGTTGGTAATTCAAAGTTTAAAGTTTTAAAGCTTAGAGAGTTCAACTTTGGTTCTTACTGAAATCCAGTGGAAAGGGGGGGTCTACTCTGCACATCATTTATGATAAAGGCGCCTGTTTAAATAAAGCTCAAAGTTTTAAACAGCTTAGCAAGTATGTATGCGAAGTCAAATGTCCTTCACTCAGCCAAATTTAAGCAAATGTGAAATGAGAGAGACAAAATACAGTAATCATGTTTAATAGGAATAACCTGTCATTAATTCTTAAGTTACCTATCAGAGCACAGAGACCAAGCAGAAATAGGTCTAAATTTAGACTATTTTGTTGCTGCTCCAAAAAACACCATCCCCTACTTTACAGTGCCACTATCATGCTTCAGGTACTCAAATGCCTTCATGAAACACTGAAGCCAATGCAATAATGATTAACTTTACCCCAAATTTAAAGATTATCAGTTTCCAATAAAAAAAATTTAACTATAAAAATGTACCACAGTTGAATTAAAACCTCTTTAAAAGCTTCCAAAAACACTTTAGTTGCTATTATTACCTCACAACTATTTACTCCAAAAAAGTATTTTGTAAGTAGGTTTCCTGGCCATTTCATCACATTAATATTTTTCCCTGGGTAGGTAACAGCTCAGATATGTGCACCGAAAATCTAATTATCTCTTAGACAAAAATCCTTGCAATTCCATCTTCAAGTAACTCAGGTCCAAGAATTACAGTTCACTATTTTTAAAGTCTTTAAAACATTATGAGGCTAAATTATTCTATACATACATACTCCTTGAAATTATAAATTATTAATCCTATTCCTGAGAACATTTGGCTTTTTTCCCTAATACCTTTGCTTCCTCGTTTCTTAAGGAAATGGAACATCTGAAATAAGTATTCGCATTTCCTATGTCAATAGTGATTTATTTTACTGCTGGTTACTTATGTGAGCTTGAATATATTAAAGGTAAAACATGAAAAATATTTTCTTAGAACTATAAAATTTCACCAGGCAGTGTTCTCCCTTTTTCACAAGAACACTGATATCTTCTGAAACATGGTCTGCTTTCTAAGACAACTGAAATTTCCTTCATGGTTTCTTCCCTTCCAAGAAAGGCAGGCAGGTATACTATATGACTTAAAATTTTTCACATAACAAACACAATACTTTCAGGATATACTTGAAATAAGCTTAACCAACTTTGACTCAAGGCAAAACTAAGGATTTCAGTTCAGTTGTACAGCTAATCTTTGGGGTAAAAGAAAAATTCAAATCTGGGAATACCTCAGAGTCTAATGATAGCAATTACTAATTCTTTAACAGGAAAAATTTTTGAAAAAAGTTAAAAACATAAGTAGAATTTGGTATAGGTAAAATTAGCTCACTGTTGTCATGTTTTCAAATCTTTTTTCGCAGGAGTCACAGCCGAAATTTAAATTTTCCTGATATAATTTCCTCTATTTGTTGCTACATCCTCATATCTAATTATGTTTAAAGTTGTTCTTAATAACCTAAAATAATTTGATTGTTTCAAGAGAATTCAGTAAAGACAGTAATCTATAAATCTTTTAATCAGTCAACTGAAGACCTTATATGTACTATTTGGCATAGACTGAAGGACAGCCTAAAAGTTTTAAAAGAAAGATTTAAGCAACCTTTAAAAAAAAAAAAAAAAAAAAACCTGCAAAGTTCTAGTAATACAAATTTATTCAAATAGATGACATTATCAAGGTTTCTTCAATTTCAACACTAATCTTTCTTAAAGTGAAAGAAACCACTTAAGTGGGTACTTAGAAGAACTTCATTCTACCCACCTCTTACTCCTACAAGAAAGTGAGACAGGAAAAATTATCTAGCTTCATCTTGGATTCTCAGGGATTTAGAGATGCTGGCACTTTTCTACGAGACCAATTTCTTTATTCTCCTTACAAGTAATCATGTACTCTTTCATGATGTAGTTTTTAAAGCATCAGAATATATATTTATTAGTTTAAATGTTCAAAGGTACTTCCTCAACAGTGGTTAAAATAAAAAACAATGGAAAATTATCTGCCAAATGGAAAAGCACAACTTATGGGGAATAAGTAATAAACAAGAACATTCAATGTTATGCTATTTAAATTTTTACTGACAATGCAGTGCTCCCAGAACACAACAATTAAGCTGGCTCCATTATTGCTTTTTCATGCAAAAGATACAGAAACAAAACACAGAGACATCATGAAGGTCATCATTCTTGTTTTTAATTGGGGAAATAGCATAGAGCAATCTTGCTTAGATTATTACAAAACACAATCCAACACAAGATCAAATGGTCAGGAAAATTTCAAGCATTAAAGAAAAAAAATTTTTTTAAGTGGGACTTTGGCAAGTTTTCAGCTCAGGGCAAATAAAAGTGCAAGTCCATTTTTTTAAAAGTAAGATTTATTATAACTTACAGTTTTCATCAAAACCAACACAATCAGGCTATTAACCTGTACTACGGTATTAAACCATTATATTAAAACCATTAGTAAAAAATATTACACCCACTGAGATTCCATGAAAATTATCTGTAGAAATATTTGAAGGGGTTTTATTAACATTAGGGGGAAATGGTAGGCCAATCATGTGCTATTAACTACTGAAAACATTTTACTGACTACATACACTGACATTTTATTAGCTTTGCCTATGTTATAGAGAATCTTAATGATAAATAAGTTTCCAGAACTGGCTGAAAATAGTTACTTAATAGAGACTATTAACTACAGATTTTAACAGTTCACTCCTTTGCCAAGGTATACAGATTTAGAGTTTTGGTGATGACTAACAAGCCTTCAGAACTGATGTTGCTACAAGTGCAGAAATTCGGTTACATTAGGCAGCAAAACTGTATGGACTACACTTTACCTTGATAAAGAAATAATAAGGGGTTTACTAAAAACAGTACGCCCTTTGTGACAGGAAGAAAACTTGTATAGAAGATGTTTAAAGGAAAATTCAAGACTACATTAGTCTAGCAAAAAGAGATGTCACGTATGCTACCATTAAACCATTACTTAAGAGAGCAACATGTCCGACATGCCTTAAAATACATACTTGTACTTTTGAAAGAAGTTTGGAGCTTCAAAAAGTTTGGACCACTCTGCCTTACTCAGCAAAATTTCATCTGTGATAGCAAGACCTAAATTAAAAACATATTAAAATGTTTGCATGCTTCAGTCTAAGAATCTAGAATTTTAAAGATCTTAAATATACCACATGCATTCACTATAATCCTAAAATCATAATTTTAACATAGCAAGTTTAGTCTATGACTCTAGAGCATACAGATTCTTACATACACTCTTTTCAAAAAAGCTGGAGGGTTCCTTTCAGATCCAGGTTTCTGGCAAATTGCCATTACTCTAAAATGCCATGCTCATAGAATGACTCTCTCCTAAAACTGAAGCACTGAAGTTACCCGAGAAAGAAAAATTTCCCATAAGCTTTGCTTCCTGCCTTTTTAAAAACAAGTTTCCCATAAAAGGATAGCGACATCTTCCCATGAAGAGCCCCTTTAGACTACAGAAAAGAACTTTACACTTCTGAGTTTGACGCTGGCAGTCATACAGCTGATTCTATTTCCTTGACTTGTGTCAAATTAAACAATCCAGTTCTAGCTACTTCCCTTAAAGACCATTTAGCAATAGCTACTCCTTCAAATTAGCAGTACTACTGGGATTCAGAAGCTTAGAGGTTATTCCAAAACAGTGGGCAGTTTGGCAAACTCCTGCTCAAAGCTCTTTCCAAGTATACTGCCTGCTAAAAGCCTCTCATGTCACCCAGTAGAGAGAAACTATGATATCATTTAAAATTTCACATGGCAATAGTATGGAACTAAACCATAAAGGCCCAGCTAAAGATACAATTTTAAATTTTGGTTAATCTTCCAATATACAATCAAAACTAAATTGCTTAAAAGAAATTAAACTGAGTTTTTCAAGTTAATTCTCAAATATAATCTGTAATCAATAAATAAACACCAAAATCCACTTCGGTGAATGCTTTCTCCAATTTAATTGAATACCCGACTACGGGGTGTACAATGGTATGTAAATCCTTCGTGTATAAAGGAGAGCATAAGGATGAACACTTACCTTGTTTAAACTCCTCAACCATGACCATCCGTGTTGAAACGGACACATTGTACGTGGAGTTCTGTTGTGGGTATGCTGGTGTAATTATAGGCATAAGATGGTACCTATCACTGGGGTTTACCTACATACAACAACAGCCAATCAGTTTCTTCAAGTACATATGCAACAGATACTTGGACTTTTTACCCCTTGTTAAACTGAACCAATGATTAAATTTTATTTCATTTCATAGCTGGAGTTGAGAAAGAAAAACCATGTAAAGAGACACTGTTTTAAAGGAATTCTTTACAGAATCTGCGATTTGGTCTAATGTTTTGTTTCAATCATTTGGGCATGACTGTTTTGGCGATCTTACTAGAAATGGTGTGCCTGTCAAGCAGAAAAAGGTTCTAGTTGGGCATCTACTGATGTTTAGTTTTTCTTTTTTCTACAACAAAAATAGGGATGTACACACAATTACACTTTTGAGAAATGTCATAGTATGGTCTATGTAAAATGAATTTTAAACTTAGTTTTTAATATACCCTTAATTTATCAGGAGTAGAAGCTTATTAACACATGGTAAAACTACTTTATCCATGTTGGTATCATTTTAAGAGATAATGAAATGATTTAATAACTATTAATTTTAATCTGTATACTAATGATAAAAGTGGCATATTTCCACAGAGGAAATTGTAAATTCACATTCCTCCAAAATTAAATGTCTTGAGGTTCGGAAAACTTAAAAATTCACAGCTTGATGTCATTAACAAAGCTTAAAACTGACAATATTTTTGATGTTGTAATAAAATAGCAAATTAATGTAGAAAAACAGAATTTTATAAACCTAGAAAGCCTTATTCAAACCTAAATTTCTTTTATCAATTAATAAAGTGCATGTTAAACATTTAAACTGAGTAAGCAGTAAAGGTCGTAACTTCCAAAGAAGCAGAATGGAAGCTCCTCTTCAGCCCAACCATGCTTTTGTAATCTGAATTATCCAAACCAATTTTTACAATTACATCATAGTAATTAAAGTGATATTGCTCAGAAGTTATCTGCCACGGTTAAACATTAAGCAACAGTTTTCCTACAATAACCCAATTTTAACAGAATATTTAGATCAAACAAAAAAAAATACAGGGATTTTTAGTATCCTTTTATTTTTTCTTTTAAGCACAAATGCCCACACAACTTTGACTTACAAGGTAGTTCTATATAGAATAAATTAAAATGTTAGTGTTCTTGATATTATAAACTATGTACAATTAAATGTAGTTTACAGGGTACATAATTATGCTTCTCACATCAGAGGAAAATTATAGTTGAGATTAAAAAGAAAGTGTAATACGAACATGTCCACTCATACGTAACAGGATGGGAAGTCTCCCTGAAGTTTATGCAGATGATTTTTACTTGTTATTGCACAGTGTGAATTTGTAGGGGAAAAAATAATACACTAACCCTTGGGTCCCATACAGGCAAATTAAGATTGCATTCTTCAGGCTGTTTCAATAGGACTGGATTTGGCCATTCCCTGTTTAAAAAGATTGTAGCACTTGATAAGACTATTGGATATTACCATCTACACGTATTTTGTTAAACATACAGCATTTGTGAATGTGATCCTTCTTCATTCATTTTGCACTCTTGGTATATATAATCTTTTATTCCTTTATTCCTTTCTGTCGACGTTAGACTACTTGAATTACATTTCCTCTATGAAAGTAACTTAAACCATTTGATAGCTTTCTCAGACTGAAGTCATATATCTTCTCTGCCTCGCAGAGAAGAACTGATATATCACGCTATTCAAATTTAAAAGTACTATTCCGAGACATCTGATGTGTTCACCTCAAACTTGAACAGGATAAAATCTCCCTTGAAAAGACAAAGATCCTGTCTTTAATTCATTATAGGCAAATGAGTATGAATAATTATAAAAATTGATTAGGAAAATTTTTCTCTATCTCATGACAAAGGTTATTAACGTGAATATGTGTAATGATGTGAACACACTGTTTTCAAGATATGTTTTGTGAGTTAGCTACTTCAGTCCTTTATAGAAGAGATTAAAAACTGGAAAACATTTGCCATCTTTAGTATCAAGGTTAGCTTCTTAAAAATATTATTTGCCATGTATGTGTAGCATTAAGAGAAATTCTGACATTTTTCTCATCAAACCTGGTTATATATAACTAAGTGCTATCAGATCCATAATTACAGAATGTGTATTGAAAAGTGTGGCACAGTTCTAAATTATAAATTGTCTCCAAGAACTCTAATTTTTATAAAATAACTAAAACTCTTTTTTCAGAGGGAGGAGGTACAGAGGTTGGCACACATAGGGAAGACAAATCTTTCAGATCAAGCTGATTAAAAACCAAGAACTCTAACCTTTTGGGCCAAAGCAACTAATGTGAAATAGCAATCTTTTATCTTACTTAAAAGAAATAATGGTTGACAAATGTGACCAGGCTGAAATGAAGGAGAGCATTAAAAAAAAAATCTCTCCTGGGTTAATGACTAATCTCAAAGGGATGCTCAATTGCTTTTCAAGCACTTACAGTTATCCTTAAAAGCTTTATATACATTTACATCCGTAACATTCTACCAAAGATAAATGGGCAGCTAAAAGCAAAAAACAACCACAGGAAACTAATGGCCTATAGATCTAGAAGAATTCAAAGAGTAAATTAAAAGAGGTGGTATATATAAGTTTTATCCGAAGTAACTGATATCCACACCTATCAACTCATTGGATTTTAGCAGACATTATAGCTAAAATTCAGTTTATTTAGAGAGTAAGTTTACGCATGGAAGTACAAACAGCACCTGCCTTGCTATCCTGGGAAAGCTAGGGAAAAAGGAATGGAATTTAGGTTTGCCATTTTATACACAACATGATCTCCCCAAGGCTACCTATACTGCTACATCATGAACTAAAATTCGAATCTGAGACCAGCTGCAGAAATGCCATAGAAATAAGACTAAACTTCAGTGTCTACAATCAATTTTATTTTAATATAATCTAAACACATACCATTTAGAAAATACCAAGAAAAATTTATGTACAAGAGTTGATGCTATTGCATTTGGATAAAGCTGGCAAGTTCTTGCTACTAGCATAGCCCAGGAAACACCACCGAGGAAACCTAATATATTGGAATAGATGTTGTGGCCTGTTGATAAGGGAAAAGCAAAAAGAAAAGTTAGTGTTGAACAAAAGCTTAAACATTTTTAATAAGCTAGCCAACAAATTCTGAACTCACGTTTGGCCCACAGTTTGATAGCTCTCAGGGTTAACCTGAAGTTGTCAATGTTTGGTACTAGATGTAAAATTTCATCGGTCACCCTGCAACCTGATTAATAGGAGTAAAAAAAAAAAACAAAACAAAAAAAACAGAACATTAAATCATCAAAAGTTTAATGATAATATTTCTTTTAAATTTTGAGACTAACATCAAATTAAATAAAAATTTACTTTGTAAAATCAGTAATGTTAATAAACAGGCAAATAAAAAATATAAAACTTTTATCTCCTATCACAAACACTACCCTAAAACCAAATAATCTGAACTGTAATCTGCTTTATTTCAAACTTTCAACCCATAATTAAAATGTCTTCCAGTTCAGAGATAGTGAATAGGGCTTGATCCATTTAAGTTTCCAAGAACTGTTCTTCAAGAGCATATTAACAAAACAATGCTAAAATAAGTGCTCTAATGTAACCCTTTTAAAAGCACAATAGTTGAAAATGTTACAAAGGTTATCAGGATCAAAATTAATAAGAGTTACAAGGTGAAACCTGAACCACTAGCAATAGAGTACAAACATCAGACAGTATTTAAACATCCCAGGAAGAAATAATAATGCAAGATGCCAATGCTGTAACAAATTACTAAACGCTCCACTGCAGTCTAACTATTAAGTAAAAAGTTCATTTTATTTGACTCACTATGGATAAACAATACGGCCATTAAAAGCTTCATTATGAAGCTTGAGTTAAAAACTATTTCAAATTTGACCAAAACTGCTACTATGCAAAAGGAAGTAAGTTTTTACATACCGTTAAGACTTCTTATGCATCTTATATCTAAATTTTTAAGCAGACTGTCATCTCTTAAGTCCAAGTCTTCTGGAATAGTCTGCAGTGCTAATCTTGCAAACAAAATATCAATCTAAAACAAAAACAAAACAAAACATTCCATGTCTGCCTATTTTTAAGGCATTTCTTTAAAAAAGAAAGCACTTAATACTCCTTAAAACCAGGATCTTCTCATCAACTGTTAACATGACAACCCCTCCAAAAGTTCAAACAAAATTCTTACCACAGGTATTTTAACCAGATGTTAAAACATGGTAATACTAAACAGAACTTGTATAAATAGCTACTTGTCATTTTAATCATACTAAGTTTAATTTACTAAGTTTGCTAAATGCAGATATACTGGATTACTTAAAACTGTTTAGTTCTCCACCTATATGAACTGTGAATTAATTATATCCTAAAAGGTGCCCAAATATAAGGCCAATATGGTTATATGTAGCCCAAATACACCTGTCAGTAAAAAGGGAACTTCTTATATTTAAGAACTTATGTATCTATAATATTCCAGTCTCTTTCTCCAACTTAGCTTTGACTAAATAAAAACAAAACAAAAACTGGTTAATTTTGAAGACTCATAGAATGCAACTGACAAAATTGTTTTCTTCCTTTTTTTCAAGGAAAGGTTGGGGGCAAAAGAAATTTGGCACAGATTTGGTAATTATTCCTCAGGGTATGATTTCATGGTTCCAAACTTTGAATGCTGCTAGAGAAACAAGCCTTTTATAAGATCACTTTAAAGATCAGTATTTTATATTTGCAAATGAAGCAACGGACAAAGGATTAATAAAATATAAATAAAATATACAAGCAGCTCATGCAGCTCAATACCAAAAAAACTGTACAGCTACATGTAAAACAATGAAATTAGAACACTCCCTAACACCATACACAAAAATAAACTCAAAGTGGATTAAAGACCTAAATGTAAGGCCAGAAACTATCAAACTCTTAGAGGAAAACATAGGCAGAACACTCTATGACATAAATCACAGCAAGATCCTTTTTGACCCACCTCCTAGAGAAATGGAAATAAAAACGAAAATAAACAAATGGGACCTAATGAGACATAAAAGCTTTTGCACAGCAAAGGAAACCATAAATAAGACGAAAAGACAACCCTCAGAATGGGAGAAAATATTTGCAAATGAAGCAACTGACAAAGGATTAATCTCCAGAATATACAAGCAGCTCATGCAGCTCAATATCAAAAAAACAAACAACCCAATCCAAAAATGGGCAGAAGACCTAAACAGACATTTCTCCAAAGAAGATATACAGATCACTAATCATTAGAGAAATGCAAATCAAAACTACATTGAGGTATCACCTCACACCGGTCAGAATGGCCATCAACAAAAAATCTACAAACAATAAATACTGGAGAGGGTGTGGAGGAAAGGGAACACTCTTGCACTGTTGGTGGGAATGTAAATTGATACAGCCACTATGGAGAACAGTATGGAGGTTCCTTCAAAAACTAAAAATAGAACTACCATACGACCCAGCAATCCCACTACTGGGCATATACCCTGAGAAAACCATACTTCAAAAAGAGTCATGTACCACAATGTTCACTGCAGCACTATTTACAATAGCCAGGACATGGAAGCAACCTAAGTGTCCATCAACGGATGAATGGATAAAGAAGATATGGCACATATGTACAATGGAATATTACTCAGCCATAAAAAGAAATGAAATTGAGTTATCTGTAGCAAGGTGGATGGACCTAGAGTCTGTCATACAGAGTGAAGTAAGTCAGAAAAAGAAAAACACCATATGCTAACACATATATATGGAAAAAAACAAAAAGGTTCTGAAGAACCTAGGGGCAGGACAGGAACAAAGACACAGACGTAGAGAATGGACTTGAGGACACCTGGAGAGAGAAGGGTAAGCTGAGACGAAGTGAAAGAGTGGCATGGACATATATACACTACCAAATGTAAAACAGGTATCTAGTGGGAAGGAGCCGCATAGCACAGGGAGATCAGCTGGGTGCTTTGTGACCACCTAGAGGGGTGGGGTAGGGAGGGTGAGAGGGAGACACAAGAGGGAGGAGATACCGGGATATATGTATATGTATAGCTGATTCACTGTGTTATACAGCAGAAACTAACACACCATTGTAAAGCAATTATACTCCAATAAAGATGTTAAAAAAAAAATCAGTATTTTAAGAGCTTGCTGTGAAAAATCATTTAAACATGCACCTACGAGATAGGAAAAAACTGTACATTTACACAAATAAGTACCTGTGGTATAGCCTAAATTTTCCAATGATACACATTCCAAAATCCAGTATCTCCCCTAATTTAGACAGAAATAAAGACTATATGCTCACAGAAAAAAAAAAAAAAGTAACTCAAAAAGCAACTCAGTAATAACAAGCACATTAAATATTTCTAGTAACCATTTGACTTTTATCTCCATCTTGAAAAGTTTACACAATTGAGTTGGTTCTCCACCCCAAAAAATCTCCCCTTTGTTGGTAATGTTCTTTTTGGGAAAACAAGGCATCACCTACATTATGGTTGTTTTATATGTATTTACACACTGAGTAAATCAAAGCTGCCTGAACTTGATAATAATCCTTTACTGAATCTAACATCTTATGTCTACTTATTAAGATTAGTCATATTTCATAGAAGATAGAGTTGGGCACCTTATGCAGCAATTATAGAAACCACTTTTTTTTACAGAACAATGAAGTATTATTCTTCCATTTCTGAAATTTTATAACCGCCATTATTACTATGAGTGACTTTCCAGTACCAGTATGTATGGCAGAAGTAACATAAATAACTAAAGTTGCTTCAGGGTCAGCTTTGTTGCAACTACTTTCATTACACACATTGAAAACATCAAAGAGAACTGCACATCATCTCAAGAATCTGAGCTCAGAGCTTCCCTGGTGGCACAGTGGTTAAGAATCCGCCTGCCAAAAAAAAAAAAAAAAAAGAATCCGCCTGCCAATGCAGGGGACACGGGTTCAAGCCCTCGTCCGGGAAGATCCCACACGCTGTGGAGCAACTAAGCCCATGCGCCACAACTACTGAGCTCGCGTGCTGCAACTACTGAGCCCGTATGCCACAACTACTGAAGCCTGCATGCCTGGAGCCCGTGCTCCGCAACAAGAGAAGCCACCGCACCGCAACGAAGAGTAGCCCCTGCTCGCCGCAACGAGAGAAAGCCCGCGCGCAGCAACAAAGACCCAATGCAGCCAAAAATAAAAACAAATAAATAAATAAATAAATTTATTAAAAAAAAGAATCTGAGCTCATATATCCTTCCCTATCAGAAAATATTTCAGCATACATGACATCAGGTCACAATTTTCTCTCAACTCTTAAATATTTAATTTAAATGAAGCCAAAGTTCTACTTGCAAAAATATAGTTATATTACCTTAATGAGACTAAAAGCATATAAAATCTGCATATGGAAAAACTATCAATTAAACTGTTCTGTAGCAGCCATTTCACAGTCAGTACATTTCTGTCTATATTTTAACTCCTGGTTTCACTAGGCTCTTTTTTAAAAGAGACTACAAAGAGTAGGCTGTCACTTCCATTTCAAAAGAAACTTAATTCGTATTAATATCATACCAACTCACCAATTATAAACCTTTGAAATAAATCAAGTTTTTAACCTACACCTATCAAAATAACACACAGTAAGAACTGTTTATTTGAACCTTACCTCTATCCCATCAAAACACAGTTTGATAACTGGTACAAATGCCTCTTCAACAGCCTGTGGGAAAATTTAAAAATCAGTGTCTCTGAAAGTATACATTAGGGCTACACTAGCTTTAGTGCTCTTAAATGAATGCGGTACTGACATTGTTTAAACATAATTTACCACAATGCCTGACAGAGACTAGGTTCTCAGTAAACAGCTTTAAGACTCGAGAATCCTAAGTCGCACAAGCCTAGGTTCAAATTCTTGATCTCTGCCACTCGGATATGTGATGGTGGCCAAGTTGCTTAATATTTATTTTGTTTGCCTCATTTCCTACTCTGTACATGAGATTACAGATTTATGATTTTACACTACTGTAAAGAATAAAACGCAAGCATACACATTAAGCTTAAAAGGGTCTGGCAAATTGCAAGAGTTCAATAAATTAATGGCTATACCATAAAACTCACTCAATTGACTAAACTGATTTTTATAACTCCTCCCCTTTCACTCTGAACATTTACGCACTCTTAAATCTTTTACTTCTTCCTGTAATTTCAACTTATCATAGAACGAGGTGAAAAAGTCACTTCGATCAACATGTCTTGGTGCAACACACAACGCATCAATATCGGCACCTAAAAAAAAAATTAAGCCCATCAACCACTGGTTACTATTACAAGAAAATTATTTTGCATCTTACCATGGCAGTATTTGATGTTGAAAACCTGTTAACGTTACACTGATGAGCCTCTAAAAATGCACCCCTCTCCTTAAAAAAAAAATTACCAGTCAGTATAAGAAAAACATGACCCTAATTGATGGGAAATATTTTTTCCTGCAGCATTTTCTATTTGTAGTGGCCCAGGTGAACTGGGAGTCAAAGAAAGGTGACTCAGATAGGAACTCTTATGGTAAGAGAGGCAATTATGCAAGAATACACCCAACATCTTGGTGTCGTTAGTCATAGCCATGTTCATTAGTGAAACAAAAAAATACAGTTATCATCTATACATTGTGACTGGTGTTTCCAGGCTCCTACCTGCACCTAAATGGGACCTATGCACTTCAAGAAGGACCAATGGCAAGGATCCAGAGGCAGACCATGGTAAGAACAGTTGTTATTAATTTAGTGCTTGATAGGAGGCCAGCACTGAGTACATAGGGAGAGCACAAAAAAGATGATTAAAATCAATAACTGGGATCATAAAAGGAAGAGATCAATACGGAATCTGGTCAACATAATCATTTTCCTAAAAGACTCAATACCTGAGGCACTAACTCTGAAGGCTACTTATCTGGCATATTCATGAAGGGGGAGAAGGGCATACAGTTCACAGGACACATCAAAAGCAAATGTACTACTTCCGGCACAGAGTAGTGGGAGATGTGGAGAAGGAATAATGCCACAACAGAGAGAACCCGAGACTGGCAGATACTTTTAACAGAGGCTAGTGGCTAATGGTTGAAGAGTACAGCCTCGGACTGCCAGAGTTAGAATCCTAGCTCTGCCAGGAGACGGCTGGGAGCAACTATTCAAGCTGTATTGCGTTTTCAAGTCTCAGACTCCTATTTGTTACATAAGAATAAATAAGATTATGAAGACCAAAAGCTTACTAACTATGCTCAGTAAAAAAGAAAGAGTTCGATAATGTTCTCTGCCATGATAACATTCTTATTGTATATTTATTTACACAGGGGAAAAAAAACTACAAATGTAACTAAGAAAGTATTATTAGTGATTGTTACTGTGTTGCAGATACACATTTTTTTTGGTTTGTTTTTTCCTTAACTATTTCACGACTATAATACAGATTTTTTTCAAGCTTTAATTCATTTTTCTTCTGATTTCCAGAAGAAGATATCATTATTTTAATATCATTTTCTTCTGATATTCTTCAGGTAGAGGAAATGATATACAGAGCAGCACTGTCCAAAGTAACTCCCCAATGGGAAAAGTGTACTTCATGCGCACTTTCCAGTATGGTAGCCACTAACCATATGTGATTATTTAACAATGAAAATGTGGCTACTACTACTGAGAAACTGAATTTTTTATTTTCCTTAATACTGCATTGGAGGGTACAGGTATGAAAGGTATCATTTTACATCTTTCTTCTTACCAAATTTAGGCTCCCTGAAGTACTCTCTTCCATGCAAACCTAAGCTGTATAATACACTGCAAGTAACTGAGATGGATGTGTCATTATAATTTTTAAAAAATTAAAAAGTATTCCTTCTCAAGATAATTAAAACAATATTTACCTTTTGTATGTACTCCTAATCTATAAGATCCAAATGTAAATATTTTTCCACCAACATTTTCAATTACAGATTGTGGAAGATTCTGTTGAAGCAAACAAAAAATAGTTATTTTGCCAGTGGAGCACAAAGGTAACTATTTCAAATAACACTGTACATTTAAACAAAAAAAAACCAAACCCAAGTAAGATTTCTATGCAAATTTATATAGAGGGTAAACAAACTATAAGCTCTACAAAATACCAGGCCTTCACAGATCAACCTAACTTGAAATTTAAGCAATTTTCAACTTTCAATTAGTGTTAGAATTTTGCCACATTTTTGGAAACTGCTATAAAGACTGTGGTAAAGGAGATCATGTGATTCCACAGAAGCAATGTTAGAATCAGGAATTTTATTCATGATAAGGTGCTGCATAAATCATGAATGTTAGAATATAACAAAAACACATTCTGATTGCTTAAAAGATCATATTCAATGATTATACCAAACATGCCACAGTACATCAGACTATAATTTTACTGCATCAAAAGTGACTTTAAGGCCAATAAGGCTACGTTTAATAGTTTAGTAGGCTTTATAGTGGGATGATTTTGAGCAGAACTAAACTTATTGATGATTTCTTAGAGTAGAAACACCAGGAATGAGGAGAAAGGAAAGCACTTAAAAATCATCTTCCTGGGGGCTTCCCTGGTGGCGCAGTGGTTGAGAATCTGCCTGCCAATCCAGGGGACACGGGTTCGAGCCCTGGTCTGGGAAGATCCCACATGCCGCGGAGCAGCTGGGCCCGTGAGCCACAACTACTGAGCCTGTGCGTCCGGAGCCTGTGCCCCGCAACAAGAGAGGCCGTGATAGTGAGAGGCCCGCGCACCGCAATGAAGAGTGGCCCCCGCTCGCCGCAACTGGAGAAAGCCCTCCCACAGAAACGGAGACCCAACACAGCCAAAAGTAAACAAATAAGTAAATAAAATTAAAAAAAAAAAATCATCTTCCTGACCCTGGTACGACTATAAAGTACTATGGAGAATACTTAACCGCCCTTGGTGTTAAGGATAATGTCTGTCCACAAAAAAAAAAAAAAAAACAACCAAATCTTAATGTGTGCTAGATCAATGTTTCTCTTTACTTTCTAATTCCTCAGTAAAGTCTTACTCAGTAGGAGAACATAAAAGAGACCACTCTTCCCCACCACCCTCCCAAAGTGACATAAATTGTTACTTCATACTCCAACAACCCTAAAAATAAATTGTAAAAGGCTCAGGGGATTCCCTTGTTTTTTAAGGGCACACTTAATCATCACTTATAGAAAACAGGCAATCTAAATGTGTAGTATTACATTTTTTAAAAGTAGACACCACCATCTCTTCCTATGTTTAGATATTTTAAAAACCACTTGTACAGTTGGCTTGGTTATTTAAATTAAGCCAGCAAGATGTGTGCAGAAATATGCCTACAAAGGAAGGTAGAAAGAAACTACCTGAGAACAACGTCCTGTGGACACCTCTAGTAAAACACAAACCTCTCGGATAGGCACCCTCCAGGAGAAGTGTCCAATGCAGTAGGCACTAGCTATGTTTCACTTTCACCTGAAATGCAGCTAGGGTGGCTGAGGAGTAGAATGTTTAATTCTAGTTAATTTAAACTGAAATAGCCAAGTGTGGCTGGTGGCTACTGTATTAGACATTAGTATGTTTATAGCTATTACAGTTGTAACCCAGAAATTAAGATTTCTTAATTAACATCACAGAAGAACTTTTCAATTGCAAATCTTTTTTAAGTCTCAGGATATTAGATGGCAAACAAATCAAACAACTTAAGTAAAATTCATATTTTATATAAATTTTCCCCAAAATATTATAAATTAATTGTAACTATACATCAAAAACCAGTGGTTCTCGGGACTTCCCTGGTGGTCCAGTGGTTAAGATTCCATGCTTCCACTGTAGGGGGCGCAGGTTCAATCCCTGGTCAGGGAACTAAGATTCCACATGCCACCAAAAAAAAAAATCAGTGGTTTGCTACTGATTTAACTGGAGATATTTTTGGTTGTCACAATCTGGGGAGAGCAGACAGGCAGCATCTAGTTGGAAGGGTGCTGCTTAACATCTTCCAGGACAGTCCCTAAAAAAGAAATATGTGAGGAATTCCCTGGTGGTCCAGTGGTTAGGACTCCACACTTTCACTGCCGAGGACGTGGGTTCAATTCCCTGGTCGGGGAACTTAAGATCCCACAAGCCGCGCAGTGTGGCCAGAAATGAAAGAACTACGTGGTCCCAAAATATCAATAGTGTCAACATCAAGACATCCTGTATCAGGTCTTAAAACCAAGCAGCTGAGGAAGAAATTCTCCCTAGAAAAACAGATACAAAAGATCAAACTTGTAAAGCCTAACCCCTAAAGTCCCATTCTCTAACCAATTTACTACCTACAGAGTTAGGCTACAGAGAAAAGGACACAGGCAAATTTGATTAGGAATGAGCATTAATTTCATTAATCCAAACAATTTTTCTTACCCTCAAGAAAACCAGCAGGAAGAAGTGTATCAAGAGTTACCAGTTAGGGCTTCCCTGGTGGCGCAGAGGTTAAGAATCCTCTTGACAACGCAGGGGACACGGGTTCAAGTCCTGGTCCGGGAAGATTCCACGTGCCGCGGAGCAACTAAGCCCGTGCGCCACAACTACTGAGCCTGCACTCTAGAGTCCGCAAGCCACGACTGCTGAAGCCTGCACGTCTAGAGCCCGTGTTCCACAACAAGAGAAGCCACCGCAATGAGAAGCCCACACACCGCAACGAAGAGTAGCCCCCGCTCGCCGCAACTACAGAAAACCCACACACAGCAACGAAGACCCAACACAGCCAATTAATTAATTAATTAATTTTTAAAAATAGAATTACCGGTTAAAGAAACTAACTAGGCACTCAATTACTGAAACAAAACTATCAATGAGATAGTACTCTTGTTTCACATTAAATAAATCTAAGTTCTGGCCTTACAACAGTTTTCAACTTAAATGTCTAAGAAAAAGCCATTAAAAACAAAGCTGTGTTTCCTATACAAGATTAAAGAATCACTAAGTTCAATAAATGAGTAAAAATACTTAAACCTGGACATCCTTTGCTCAGCTCAAAAAGAAATTCTTTTCAAAACATCATTTTTATCAAAACTCTATCAATGACAAACATGTAGTATACATGGAGTCCCCAGTTTAGAATATTCTGGTTGCTAAAGTTTTAATCAGTTGCTTTGAAATATATATACACTGCTTTAAGAAAACAATATTATAAATTTGACTAAAGCCAGAAGACTTTAACTTACTTTTCTTCTACCTTGATATCTTCTCTCAGGTTTTCTTCTACCTTTGGTTCTCTTACCATCAATTTTTCAGCTGTACTACAGACTAAATACGCATTTTATACTACCCTGGAAAAATGACCACTATTTACAGAGTTTTTTAAAACTGGCTTCTAAACACAACTTTACGAATACATTTCCAGAGAACAAACATATGGACACCAAGGGGAGAAAGTGGCTGGGGCGGTTGGGGGGGCGGGGGGCGGGGCGGTGAATGGGGAAATTGGGATTGACATACATACACTAATAAGTATAAAATACATAACTAATAAGAACCTCCTGTATAAAAAAATAAATAAAATAAAATTTTTAAAAAAACACAAAAACTACATTTCCTTTACCAGAAGCCTATTCATGGATTCAACAGTTGTATGATTTTCTTTTAAAAAGTTATTAGAGGGCTTCCCTGGTGGTGCAGCAGTTGAGAATCCGCCTGCCAATGCAGGGGACATGGGTTCGAGCCCTGGTCTGGGAAGATCCCACGTGCCGCAGAGCAACTAGGCCCGTGAGCCACAATTACTGAGCCTGCGCGTCTGGAGCCTGTGCTCCACAACAAGAGAGGCCGCGACAGTGAAAGGCCCGCGCACAGCGATGAAGAGTGGCCCCCGCTTGCCGCAACTAGAGGAAGCCCTCGTACAGAAACGAAGACCCAACACAGCCAAAAATAAATAAATTAATTTTTAAAAAAAAGTTATTAGAAACTCAAAGAATGTTATTATAAAAAACTAAATAGATAATTCAGTTTGAGTCTAACATCTGAAGGCCTAAAAAATGCTCATTGTTGCAGAATTCCTTAAAAGGTAATGAGATTCTCAAATACTTAATAAACATGTTTAATACATTTTTTTTCCCTAAGTGAAGCAAATGTTTTACTGAAATCAGTTGTCAAACCACAATCTATCCAAATGACAATGTTACATTGTTCTTAAAAGAGTGGGCACAAATATGGCACAGACACAATCCAGCATCTATCAAAACACCATCTGTAAAGAACCTGACTTATTTCGTGCTGTGTGTGAATGTGGTCCAGCATATAAGGTAGACTCAAAACCAGTCAACTTTTTTCTTGATAACATGAAAAACATTTCACTACTTTGCCTCAAAATTAAGCACACTCATCTGTCTGTAACAACCGTGTTTAATACATTTTTAAAGCACCTTTTGCGGGAAACATTATTTCTATGAAGCGTGTAAGTAATTACTGAGCTTTGAAGTGTTACAACCAAAAGTATTTATAAAATCACTGAATTCAGTTCAGTTTTTCCTGCTTTCAAAATAGCTAGGTACCGGGAGTTTCCTGGTGGTCCAGTGGTTAAGACTCTGCCCAATGCAGAGGACTCGAGTTTGATCCCTGGCTGGGGGACTAAGATCCCACATGCTGCGCGGCGTGGCCAAAAAACCCCCCAAAAAAACCCAAAAAAAGCTAGATACCAAATACAAATTCTGCTGTCAACAGTCTAAAACACATTTCCACATTCAAGACTCTAAATAGCTATATAAGACAATTGCTGCGTTCAGCTGGCAAATTACTTCCTATACAATTAAGTCACCTTACCTTGATTTCACTGATTTCTCGTATCCACTCTTTTACCAGGTTATTTAATTTTCCCAAAATTAAAATCCTGTTGATAGAGCAAATATCAATCAAGTATCAAGTTGTTTGTTATTCTAGATCACTACTAATTAAAATGAAAAAGCTTTCAATAGATGGCTTCCTAAATTTTAACCAGTTTTTAAGTTATCAGAAAGAAAGTTTATAGTAGTTAGCTATATGTAGGCACTGTTACACTGGGTGAGGCATTCCTCTAGCTGAGCAAGGCATTCCCCTTTCTCCTGACAATGCTATAGTACTATACTAACCAAAAGTATCACAAATCAAAATTAAGGGAACAGAACTTTATATAGACGAAAAGTTTTTTCTACTTATCACTTGTTTGAAACAGACATATATTGGGGAGAATAATTCTAACTTGCTGAGTTCCTCAAAATTAGTTTATTATGTTAATAAAAAATTATAACTTAAAAAAAGATATACATATACACTAATATGTATAAAATGAATAACTAATAAGAACCTGCTGTATAAAAAAATAAATAAAATTCAAAAAAAAAAAAAGATATACACACACACACCCCCCACACACACTGACCTGCGCTGCAGTTCCTCTTCCTCTTCAAAAACGCCAAAAGGCTTCAGAGTCTCAATTAGTTTCTGGGTAAGCAGGCAGTCAGTCTCCTTGGGGGCTGCTAAGCTGATGGGAGAGGTAATGCCATAGTGCTTCTGTGGCGGCTGTGTTTGCTGTGATCCCTGCGTTGTAACTGGACTGCAAACAGAACTGGATAAAATTACTGTCAAAAAATTTCTACAATTTAAAACTAATCAGCATGACTAGAAAAAAATGCTTTAGTAAAATGCATTTCTAAACATAGTTGGTTCCCTGCCATACCCCAAAAAACTTTCAATACATTTTGTTTGCTTTAAAACAAAAAGTAACACAAAAATTAAGTGATGAAAACATTAGTTCTCCTCCCACTCCAAGGATTTTAATTGTGTCACTATCTAAATATCTAAATAAACTATAAATAAGAATCCAGATCAGGGACTTCCCTGGTGGCGAGGTGGTTAAGAATCCGCCTACCAATGCAGGGGACACAGGTTCGAGCCCTGGTCCGGGAAGATTCCACATGCTGAGAAGCAATTAAGGCCGTGCGCCACAACTACTGAAGCCCACGTGCCTAGAGCCCGTGCTCTGCAACAAGGGAAGCCACGGCAATGAGAAGCCCGTGCACCGCAACGAAGAGTAGCCCCCACTCGCCACAACGAGAGAAAACCCACGTGCAGCAACAAAGACCCAATGCAGACCAAAAAAAAAAATCCAGATCAAAAAAGAATCCAGATAAAATAAATTGCTAGAGAAAATGCAATCTAGGACATAGTGGACTTCTGAGAAATTTTACTTACTCCTTACTTCTTGAAAAGGAGCCAAAATCTATCAAATTGTTACTTCTAAAGAGATGAGGATAGATATAAAAACACTATTCTACCAATACAACAGACTCCCCAAATGGAATTTCACATCTGACTTGCAATGAATAAAACTCATAGATAATGAGGCAAATAACATAAACATAACTTGGAGGGGAAGAACTATATTCACACTAAGCTTGTTACAGAATTTTTGGTAAGAGATTTACACTTCAACAATGACTAGTCAAGTTTTTCCGTTTTAAGAGCAATTCCAGATTTTTACAACCAATAGGGTTTTAATATAACTGGTGAAAAGGTATGGCACGCTCTAAAGAAAGGCTTTAGGAAATTAATCGGACTCAATTATTTTTTGGTGAAACCAATTCTTGTTTTTTTCCTCCCTTTTTAAATCGATGGACAGGGACTCTAAAGATAAGCAGCACAATCATTAACTAGAAACTAGCTGGTCAACTAACATGCAGAACCAGGTAAGGACTAAGGAAGACGCTAACATCTGAATCAGTTATCTGCCCCAAATTCTGTTCCTTAAGAAATAATTTATACACACACACACCTACTTTTTTTCAAGTTCTAAATATATATATATACTTTTAATTAAACTGCAATAATCTACTAAAGCAATAAGATGCCAGAATCCTACGGCAGGTAAGTCCCATTATGAATTTACTACCTATCCCTGGGTTCTGGTTTATACTATGACTGCAGGACTATGTTTTATATTTTGTCTTCTGATATCAACAGAAAACCTAAGAATGCCAGGAAGCCCATAGTGTTTGTTACTAATTAGTCACTAGGCTGTATAGCATTTAATCAATGCTTCCTAAACTAGTTATACATTGTCTCAATTTTAATTCAGATTTTATAGTAACATTTGCTGAATAAATATGAGTCAGATTTATTATCTTACAGCAATTAACTTACGTCTCATCACTTCCTCCTACTACTTTAAATTGCACAGCTATACACAGCTATGATGTTAATTCAGAGCTGCGGATCCACGTGAGCACCAAGCAACCTCAAAAGACTAAATATCTTAATGTTCTATTTTTCAAATTTATGTAGCATCTCCCATGATGAGAATACACAAATTAACATTAAGTGTAAATGCATTCATAACATCTTGGTTAATACATATTTTCATCAATCAGCAAATAGTTATCATCAGGTTCCACAAAGCTGACACCAAAAAGGTGGCCCTCAAAACTGCCTAACCATTTCTTCACATCATGCTCTAATAGACTCCAGATTCCAGATAAATTATGTATTAAGTTTAAAAAAATACACTTAACACATATCTTAGTATAATTATATTTTCTTGCATTGTTCATTGCTTCATATGAGTTTCTCCAAGTAAACTATAGCCCTTCATGACCACCCCAGGATTATGAATACTTTTTATAAATGATTTTAACATAAGTAGAGCCAGATATGAAAACAAGTGTAAAATCCTTTCTAGCTAGACTTGGTTCATGCAAGGAGAGCTTTCAAGTGTAAATTGAATTCATATTTTCCTACCTTAAAATAATAAACCTCTATTGGATTGTTTTGTTTTGAGCAAACATCTGCATTCTTTTCCTTTCTGAAGGGGCTAAATTCATTACCAGTTGAGTTTGGATGATCACCAAAATGAGTGCCCATTCTCTGTGGGGTTAAGCTTTCCTGCAGATTCCCATTTTTTCTTTCTCAAATATTCAGGTTCTTCACTGTCATACAAAAATCAATGCTTGGAAAGACCCTTGTCTACTTCAACTGTATTACCAGAATACTGGATATAGACTCAGATTTCTTTTTTTTTTTTTTAATCAATTTATTTATTTATTTTTGGCTGCACTGGGTCTTTGTTGCTGTGCGTGGGCTTTCTCCAGCTGCGGTAAGCAGGGTCTATTCTTCGTTGTGGTGCACGGGCTTCTCATTGTGGTGGTTTCTCTTGTTGCAGAGCACGGGCTCTAGGCGCACGGGCTTCAGTAGTTGTGGCACAAGGGCTCAGTAGTTGTGGCTCACGGGTTCTAGAGCACAGGCTCAGTAGTTGTGGCGCACGGGCTTAGTTGCTCCACGGCATGTGGGATCTTCCCAGACCAGGGCTCAAACCCGTGTCCCCCGCCCTGGCAGGCGGATTCTTAACCACTGTGCCACCAGGGAAGTCCTAGACTCAGATTTCTAAATTCACACCAAGTTTGTCTACTTCAATTTGAAAAAAAAAAAAAAAAAAAAAATTGATGTCTACATTAGTTTCCACATGAACATTTTGATGGGGAAACAAATCATACTCTGGTTGTAAATGTTTATTTATTCAAAATGTAGTCATATCATATAAAACCACATTTACTTGTCCCATCTAATTCAAAAAAGAACATTATAGGGGGACATTCCTGGTGGTCCAGTGGTTGAGAATCTGTCTTGCAATGCAGGGGACGCCAGTTCGATCCCTGGTGGGGGAACTAAAATCCCACATGCCTCAGGGCAACTAAGCCTGCACACCGCAACTACTGAGCCCACGTGCCACAACTAATAAGCCCACATGCCACAAATACAGAGAAGCCCGTGAGCTGCAAGGAACGATCCCGCCTGCCGCAACTAAAAAAAAAAAAAAAAGAGAGAGAGAGAGAACATATGTATCACATATCTCTGTATGTATACATATCTAAAACAAGTTACATACAGAACATATACTAATTCAAAAACACATATGAAAAGAAATATTAAGTAAATCACAACCAAATAAAAGAAACAAATACATGTTTTGAAAGGTACAAGATACCTGTGTCTCCAATAGAAATGGCTTACTCTTACGCTAAGTGGCTAGACTAGGAATTCTAGGCTGCCAGATGCTCTGAATGTCCAAAATGTAGAAATATTAGCTATGATTGAGCTTTAAATGGAAGAAGTCAAAATTTTCCATTTAATTTTTAATATTAGAAATTAAGTAGAGTGATAAAACAAGTTAAGGATCTTTTTGCTGCTGTTCTGTTTCTAACAAAACAAATATACACACTCCAATATTGGGTAATGTGAAGGATTCTGCTTTACAGACTTTCTCCTGGAACTATACACCAGACAGCTAGCTATCAATCCCAAGAATGCAAAGCTCTCCCTCAAATTCTTGAACACATGAGACACCTGCCCATGCCCATCACTTTCTAGAGACATTTTTACCAGTATTTAGTTTTCTTCAGACATTATTTTAAAAATAACTTCTACAATTATATAAAACAATGAAAAAAAAAAAAAACTAGATACGGAGCCACAGTATTTGTGATCCACTGAAATTTCTTCCTGGTTTTCAATTTAAATATCAAGAACAGTTGTGCTTTTCCTGAGTAACTGGCTCATTTTCATCTCATGAACATAGCTGTACTTACCTTTAGGCTACTGCCTGAATTCTTAGAGCAAAACTGGTGGCCATCCAGCAAGTTCTCTACAAAAATCCAAAAATCACTGTACTTCTGTAAGAACTGTTTTAGTACCCTAATTTCTTGCTGTTTTATATCTCTATCCTTATTCTCCCTTGTCATCCACCTTTAATGCAAATACCGTGCTACTTTTAAAATGTGACTAAAGCATTCTTAAAAGTCTCAATCCTTTCTGGGTCAGAGCAAGATATAAATACCTATACATACAGTACATATACGAATCTTGCCCCCCTCCAAAATTATAAAAGACAGCCAAACACTCCTCCCCCCACCCCACTTTTTTGGGAGTCAGGAGGGAGAAACGAAGAGGGCACAATACTAAATATTTTCAGAATTCTTCTCTCTCTTAGAACATAGGGCATTTTCTTTATAATATTTAAAATAATTTTCATCAAGGCAAAGCTTACCCAGGACATATACCCACCTTCCCTTTTTTATTATTATTATTTTTAATTTCAACAACATTCTATATAACAATTCCATTCCAACTACACTTGTTCTGCCTCTTGGCATCTTGGTCCCACTCTTTCTACTCCCCTGCTATGCCAGACTACCATTCACAGTGCTACCAAGTGTTACCTTCCTAACACACAGCTTCCTTAAAAACCCACATGACTTCTGGTAATGGCATTCAAAACTCTGTCCACAAAAACTGCTCTCAACCCGGAAGCAATCTGAAAAGAGACAAAGCAGGCCTGATTTCATTTCTACTAGTTATACCACTCTGGTTTCACTTCTGCCACTAGTTATGTGATTCTTGTTAAGTTGTAACTCTATGGATTTACCTTAGAATTTATTATATCTCTTCTCTACTTTGGATGGCAAACTAGAAATTTAAATACTATAACATGTTTATGACATGAAAGTCCAGTTTCCAAACACGGAAAGTTTTTAAACCAATACTCAAAAGAAAGGTCGGTCCATCCTTTCCTCATGCTAGGCTGTCTAAGACCTAACTCTACTTAGGATAAATATTTAGGTACTTAGAAATGGCAACATTTTTGTGAAATTGGCATATGACTGTAGGCTGCTTATTTCGGCCAGATACTTGTTTCAAAAGTTTAGGCATCCAATTTAACCAATACATGTGGCTCTGAAATATCAAGAACCACTTTGATTACAGTAACTATAAAGCTAACTCAAATAGTGCAAGTTCCTATGATTTGTAAACTATAGTTTAGTAGCCATACCTTCAAATAGTCAAAGTATGATCAATCTTTGGGTATATCATATTGACGACCACTTCAAGTCAGTGAGGAAAGTTAAGGAATACTCAAATGAAAGACCTATATTAGTACCTGTTTTCACTAAGTGAATGAAATCCAAAGAGGATTTTCACTTTTACAAAAAAAAGGCAAAAAGCAAAAACACTCTTCGTTTGTTTTGCAAGCGGTTTCAGAGGCAGCGTGCGGCCCGAGTAGCAAGAGCGACACTAACAAGCTTCCTCCCCAGGACATACGTATACTCAGCATCAAGCTACCATAGCCTGGAACTGTGTCTGTGAGCAGCAATGCTTTATCTCAATTTATTCTATGCATCTGTTAGCAAGATGTGTATAAGGTAGTTGCTTCTTCATTTCATGCTGTTTTGGCTTACAAAAGCTTTCACAGGACCTCTCTACTTTTGGATAGGGAGGGAAACCTGTATTCTTAATATGTTCTTAAATCAACTTTTAAAAGTTTCACTGCAAATCAAGGAAGCACATTAAGACGATCACTTTTTCTGTCAGACTGGAGAAAAACAAAGCTGATGTACATCTGGTAAAAAATGAAAGACTTATTATAAACCTCCAACGTTGGCAATGGTGTAAGAAAATGAGCACTCTTATCCATCACAAAGGATGTGAACATGGTATGTCATTTTAAAAAGCAATCTGGCAATATTCATCAAATTTTTTTTAAAGCTTATGTCTAGCAACTTCACCTCTAGCAATCTATCTTACAGAAACACTAGGACACAAGGACTCAAACTGAAGGCCCTGATGTTGGAAGACATATCCTCTTTAATTTTTAGACACATTTTTAGTATATTAAATGTGTACTTTAAAGCACAAATTTCTACTGCTCCTGGGGTACGAATACAATGGCTTAGAAGACAGGCCAAATACGGGCCCAAAATCCTGTACAGCAACAGTAAGCTTGAAATGAGCAATGTCTACCCCAGCATTATCCTTTATAGAGGGAGCATGCTTGGTATTTGTAAATAAATACCTCTCTTGACCCTACAGATTCTGGAAATTTGACCCTTCTTATAGGAATAATACAAAAGATACCCAAGGTTGTTCACTGGAGCACTGTATACAATGCACCAACAAACCGGAAACCACCTAAATATCCATTAATATAATATAGGACTGGCGAATTACAGTACATTCTTACAACTTAATACTATGCTATATAAAAAGAATGAGGTGGTTATCACATGTAGTAGCATGGAAACATGCCCACAATATGTCAGGTGAAAAAAGTTGAAGAATATAATTATGATAATAGCTAGTATTTATTGAAACCTCAACATATTCCAGTTAGTGTGGCAAGCACTTTACATTATTCCCGACTATTCCAACGACTCTATTCACTGGGTCAGGATATGATCTCAGGCATCTGACTATAATCATAAGCCTCTATACATCTTTCACAACATACAGTCTTGTACCTTTAAAAATTATTTGTGTATTATGTCTATACATGCATAGAAACACACCAAGCAGAACTGACTGGTGGAAGAATTTCATCTTCTAGGATTTTGTTTCCATTAAAGTACTTTTGTTAAAGTACTTTTAAAGATAAATATTAATGAAGTCATACAAAAGTTGAAAATCATCTAATTCTACTATTCACCATTAAGTTTGTGATAGTAAAGAGGCTAAAACCACCCCCTAAAATCATTCTCCAACAGCAAGGGACAGCAAACAAATGTTCAATTTAAATCAATAATTACCTTTTTGATTATTAGCTTTGTAGTTTATGCTAATCAAAATGTTATTTTAAAGAACTGAAATAAAAACCTTAAAATGGATTTTTCAGTGTAACACTTTGTGATTAGAAAATTAAATACAAAGTGAATCATGACTTACAGCTCTAGAAAACTAGTAAAGCACCAAAGCTATCTATCAAACTTCATCAATCCAATTTTCCTAAAAGCACCTCTTCCTCATTTAAGTTATTTTTCCCAGAAAGTATATTATTAGGCTGAAATTTACTGAACTAGGATCCTAAGTATGTATGAAAGACAATGTTAAAATCAGACTACAAAGATAGTCTCTATCCTCAGTGACAATCTCAAATTTGGTCTGGGATTCAGATCTTTAAACAACAGATGAGTGCAAAGTAAAAGCTTAAAATAAACATTACAGAAACAAAGAATCAAGGATATACCAAAGGAAAAGGTTAAGGAGGTATGCACCCTATATGACTTGGAGAAGGGGAAAAGAGCAGTCTCGGCAGATGACTAACACACAAAGGAAAGGACAACAAATCACCAATGGTGTTTTCTGAAACAGTTAATATTTAACGACTTTCATCCCAATTTAAACAAAGCTCATGCTACTGATGAATCTCTGACTCCTCACATTGCGCATATGGAATTGGTGGCACGTAGGACTAAAAGGGTCAACTGCCTCAAAATGTATAGATCCTAGCCAACAGAAAACACTGTCATTTCTTGCTAGTTTTAGTCAGTGAAGTTAAAACTGAAAGCTTAACTTACTTGATATTCTTCTTTAGAAGTAATCAGATAAATCACAGTTACACTTAATGGGTACATCCCAGGTGGTCCAGTAGTTAAGAATCCGTCTTGCAACGCAGGGGATGCCGCAGGGGATGCCGGTTCAATCCCTGGTCGGGGAACTAAGAACCCACATGCCACAGAGCAGCTAAGCCCGCGCGCCGCAACTACTGAGCCCGCGCACCGCAACTACTGAGCCCGCATGCCACAACTACAGAGCCCACGTGCCACAACTAGAGAGAAGCCTGTGCACCGCAACAAAGAGACGGCGCACAGCAACAAAAGATCCCACATGCCACAACTAAGACCCAACAAATAAATAAATAGCCAAAAAATAAATAAATAAGTATTTTTTTAAAAACCAGTTAATGTATAACCACAGTATGCAATTTGCTGTTTAAAGGCCTTGACCTTAAACGTAATGTGCCCATTCAAATTAAGCAGGAAAAAAGGACATTGAACAGAATAGGAATATGGGATCTCTCTAAAGTATCTGAATACACATTAAATATTAATTCTTAGCAGAAATAATACAATCTCCTCTTTCACAAGAAGTTTAACACATATTTAAATTTTACCTGTAGCTTAAAAGTCAAGCATATAGTCAAGACAACGTATTTGCTCACTAAGACATTATTCTAAGGATGGCTAATTCACCTGCCACCCTATGTACTAAACATAGTTAGAACCTAACTATAGTCTTAAAATATGTATTCCAGGTGGATCATCCAGCTAATATTTAGCAAGCAGCAGCAGAGGCTAAAATATAGATGAAGCAATAGTTTACGCTCAAGGGGAATAAATTATGATGAATCCCAACGCCAAACTTTGGAAATAAAAGGTTGATTATACAGAGAAAGGGTACTTGTTACTGAATTGTTAACAATGGCCAGGTTATTTTTCCTTCTTTCCTAAGGGCACTTCCAACTGTCCCTCTGCCCTCTCTCCAAGAGGGGCTAGAAGTAAAAAAAAAAAACAAAAACAAAAAACAGCCAAACCACAGCATTCCTGCATCAGTATTTGTCAAGCACAATTTGAAAATGAAAGAAATGTAACTAGAGAATCTAAAAAGTATAAAAATGTATCAGAAAATAGTCAAAAATATATTAAATCATAGTATTATACACAGGAAATGCAATTTAGATGTTTCTGATAGCCAAAATGACAGGAACACTATTCTTAAGTAAAAACTTATTTAAGACTATAAAGACTACTGTAAATTGCAAGAAGCTGGTTTCTGAACGAAATATAGAGGGAACAGAAATGTGAGACAATTCTGTGACAGAAGAGGAATAAAAATATCAAATTTAAACTCCTACATTTTTTTCTTCTGCAAATCCTTAAATTTTCAAATGAGAATGCTATAAAATTCTGCAGACCTGCAATCCAACGACTAAAAAACTATCTTCCACACAACTTGATCTTGAAAATTAAGTATACTTAAGACATACAGACTCCCACTGAGCTGATGAAACAAAGTTCCCAACAAGATACACAGAAAATGGTACAGTACTAGAATGAGAATGAAACATGGAACCAGAGTTGAATTTGGCTGCAGTCTACAACTTAGCACCCTTAAGACCCTAGAGGAGTGACGACTTTGAGCCTCACTTTACAAGAACTAATATCTCCTGCAATGGTGCTGTTTTATAAATCATAAACTAAGATTGTACAATTATTTAAAAGCTGCTGAATAATCAGAACGATGAACATACCAAGTAAAAGACATGCCTCTTCCACCAACCAAAAATGAAAAATAGCTGGGACTCCAACTGGCCTCATTTTGCCTGAGAGTAGCTTTCATAAACCTGCCTAGATGCAACTCAAGGTGAAATTTAATTGTAATGTTAACTTGAAGTAGCTTAGTTACCAAGGAATGGAATATTCTGACAAATCAAAACATTTTAAAAGTTATATGTTTTCAAGCCAGAAGGCTTTGGGGGGTTGAGGGAGGGGGTGTCAGGGAGTGGGAACTGACTTACAAATTTACTCAAATCCAATTATCTTCCCTCCCAACTTCTCCATCAAAAAGCATGAACCGACAACATGCTTAAAGTTAAATACCACATTTCACAACCATAACTAACATTTATTAAGCAGCAAGCAATTCATTACAAAATCTCTACATCTTAAAATCTGAGACTCAAAATCTCTCAGAAGTTACCTTTCAAAGGTTATCTAATACACTGTTTTTCATTGACAACAAAAAATGTCTTTAAATCATGTGCGTGTCCATTCCTCCAGACCATTCAAAAACCACCAGAGATGCCGCAAAGACACCACCACTGGAAACAGCGCAGCTTGGGACAGCTGTCAGCTGTTTCTATACATCAGTTTCTCGAACTTTTGGGTCTTAGGACCCTTTCACAACTCTTAAAATTTATTGAGGACTCCAATTACCTTTTGTTTATATGGATTATGTCTGCCATTATTTACTACATTAGAAATTACAACAGGGAAATTTTTGTATAGTAACAAGAAATCTATTACATGTTAACATAAATGACTTTTTAAAAAATAACTGTTTTCCAAAACAAAAAACTTAGTGAGAAGAACAGCACTATTTTACATTTTTGCAAATCTCTAACTCTGGCTTAATCAAAAATAGCTGGTTCCCATATCTGCTTCTGCATGCAATCCCTTTTGATAAGTTGTTTTGGTAGATGCACAGGAATAAAACCTGGCATTACACCATTATAACTAGAAAAGAGTATTTTAATAGCCTTTTCAAATAACTGTGGATATTCTTCTTTGATATTACACCAAAATGCCACAAGTGGTAATTTCTTAGAGATTAGTTACAGTATGAAAGCAGAAACCACAGCAATAAACCCTTTGTACTCTTGCATTAAAATCGACTGGTCCACCTTGCACTTTAAATGTACCTTTACCCATGCATGATTTTATTACATCATGATTGGTGGTTTGGAAGATGTGGGTTCACTTAAGATATGCCTATCTTCCAAATGTTGGCACATTATTATACAATATCAAAAAAAAAAGTTCACTAATATCACCATCAATCACATCAGAAACATTTTTAATTATTGGGAGGCTGTCAAGCTCACAATGACAGAAACAAGCATTCTAAAATTCTAATTTTTGCTTGAAAGCTCAAATTTTATCACTGGCCACAAACACTGTCAGTTGTTCTCCTTAAAGAGACAGGCTCCATTTTTCAAGTAAATGCTAAGTAGTCAAGTATGAACATCATAATTCATCAATTGTTCTTTCAGGTAAAAACAGAGCTCAATGAGAAAAGCACTAGCTTAGCTCACAAATCAATCATACATGTGCTCTTCGCAAAACAACCATCCTACTTTTTAGCATACAGCTTTATGTGTACTTCCCATTTTATCACAACATATTCAAAAAACTCAAGGGTGAAGACTTAATAAAATTAACATTTTTTTACTGCTTCATCAAGGACTTTTTTTTCAAACTGTGTGTGTTTGTGTGCATGTGTGTAGTGAAGTAATACAATGATAACTAGTAGAATACAGTGCCTCTGCCTTGATTCTTCCTAAAGCATCATTACCCACCACTGCTTTTGCACCACTGGTGCAAATGTCAACAGACTAAAAAAGACATAACACCTCAATATTATGAAAAGTTTGGATTTTATGTACTCCCTAAAAGGATCTCAAGGACCCCCAACATCGAGGCTTCTACAAATCACTCTGAGAACCACTGCTACACGATATTGCTACCCACCAAAAGGTCCCAGTTCTACCTCTTATCACTACATGAAACTACTCCAATTCCCTCTTTTTTTGTGACAACCCCAAAAATATGGAAGAAAAGCTATTGTCTCCCCCAAGTCTTGCTAAATACCTCTTCCAATAACATTCGACAAATGTGGCACGAATGCTAAGTCACTGATAATGTCTACTCCCCTTAAGTCTTTTTACTACCAGTGTGATAGCTAGAACTGAGCTGATGCAAATAATGATCTGACCAGCACAGAGAAAGGCAGAAATTGGAATATGGTTCTCGTACAGGTATTATACGCTGTATTAATGCAGTGGTTCTCAACAAGATTTTGGCCCCCAAGGTACATCTGGCAATATCTGGACACATTTTTGGTTGTCATTACCAGGACATAGGGGGTGGGACTCCCGCAATCTAGTAGATAGAAGTCAGGCATGCTGTTAAACACCCTGCAATACACAGGACAGAATTATCAGCCTAAAATGTGAATAGTACCACCATGAGAAATCTGGTATTAATGGATCCTAAGACTATCAAAAATTTTGGAAGCTTAATCACCATGGCTCTTAAACCATACCAGCTTTTCAAAATTATATATGCAATTACATATGCTTTTGGACAATATATGGAGACCTGCTCACAATGTTTTCTAACGACGTAACTTCAGTAATCTGTTTTGATTTCATCCATTCTGACAATTTACCTATACCTTAACCCCCCCACCCACACACAAAGACTTAACAGACACACCAAACAGGAAAGTGGAAGTCAAACACAATACAGTCTGGAAATCACAATTCAAAACATCAAAGAAATAAAATTAATGACACCAGAACATGAAAAACAAAGAAAGCAAACTAATGAGAAAAAAGGCCTACTTAACTAGGCAGTCTATGGTCTTTTAGTTTACTTTAAAAGTACTATAGTACACATAGGGTTAACAATAAGAGAAAAGCTAATGAAAAACTGGCCATACTGTTCACATTTCAAGAAACACACTAGAAAGGCAATATCCATGTGTGAGAATCTGCTGCCTTCACTTTGTCTTCCATTTTAAACATCTGCACTAACTTCCAAAGAATTTGAAGCACTTAGGTCTTTAAAGGAAAGATATACCTCCTTTCCTCAAAGCATGTTGGGAAAAAGCAGGTATAAAAGAACTTTTAATTTCTAAAAAGACACAAATTAAGTTATTTCTTAATTAAAGCCCTTTAAGGCATACATTTCCTGTTACTGATCAATTTTTAATACTGACATGATTATCAGAAAGAGAAGTCCTTTTTCCAAAACAGCAATAAAATGCGAGCTAACACAAATAAGTCACATGACATTACTGCAAACATTTAGGTTTACTTTAATTGCTGCTGAATTGAAAAATGCCACAAAAATCTTGCTTAGACTCGGTTCTCCTAGTAACCCTTTTTATTGTTCCATAAAAGGATGATTCAATTAACAGGGACCTTGCACCTTATAAGATTTTAGGTCTGCTATATTTAATTAAAATTAACAAATATCCTCATTACAGAAATAATATGTTGATAGGCCTCTTAACAAAATGACTAGAGTGGGTGAGAAGGAAGGAGCATGAAATTCCTTTTTAATATATCGTGTGAAATGGGACAGATATCTTTAAAGCCTGTTTCAAAGTTAGAGCCTCACCTGTAAAGAGAGACATACACACACATATACACATACATAAATAAAACTGTAAAACTATAATCAGTGATATTTGCAGAAAAGAAGTTGTTTTTACTTAAAAAAAATAAAATAAGCGTGAGGTGCTACGTTAGGTGTCTAGAAACCCCAACATCTTTATTCTGCGTTTAAGTAAAACTTCAAGGGTCAATTACATGCTTCGGGGCTACAAAGAGAACTCGGCCCCCCATCTCTTACCCTTGAATCTTCAAAAATGGAAGAAATGCAGTCTCACGATTTAGGCCTCTACTCTGCTGTATATACGCAGAAAAAAAGGCTGTAATCTTTCGATCAACAATGAGTTCTCAAATTACATCCCATTCTTTGACAGACAGAGAAAAGAAAAAGAAAACTTCTTTAAAAATCCCAACATGGGAAAGAAAGTATAAGATGTAGGTCTAGGGAGATTAGAAGGCATAGATGGACTGCAGTAAAAAAAGTCTACCATCAGAAGAACTGAAAGTATCACTGCAGATGGAGAGACGGAAGCAAGGTGAAATCCGGCGACCCTATCGAAACAAAACCGGGAGAGCGACACGTAACGCAACGCCTTTCGACGGGGGGCACCCGGGAAAGTGCCCCTCTCCTGGCAGCCGAAAGGCTGGAGGGAACGGAGGCGGGGGGAGGGGATGTTCGAACAGCTGGGCTCGACGCTCAAAACTGGGCTTTTAACTCGTGCTCAGGCAAGCTGGGACGCGGAAGTGGGTTAACACTGGCGCACGAAGTGGGCATCTCGGAAACGGGAGGGAGAGCTAGGCCGGGAACACAAGCAGCGAAACGAGCCCGAGAGGCGCCGGGGGGCGACCCCGAACCCCGTGTGCAGACCCCGCGAGAAGCAGGGCCTTCCTCCCCGGCAGCTGAGCACCGGGGTTTCCCCCCCACCCCCACCCCTTTCTCTTATCGGACGAGGCGGAGGAGCGGGAGCAGTAGAGTTAGAGGATCCTCCGGCCATTCCGGAAGGGAAAGGCCCCCGGCCCGCCAGCGGCCGAAGCCAGGAAGGGGTGGGAGGAAGCGGGAACCGAACACAAGGGGAAGTGCGGCGGCGAGTGGGAGAGGAAACAGGAAGAGCCCCAGTCCCGCCCGCCTCCCCCTCGGGGCGAGGGCCCGGCTCGCGCGCCCCCCTCCCCCCTCCCCCGACGCCCCCAAAGCCCCGCCGGCGTGCGAGAGAAAACAGAATACAAATCACTTACAACGGCATCGTCTCCTGCGCCGGCACCGCCCAGTCACTTCCCCCCCGCAACCGCCGCCGCTGCCGCCCTGGGCATGATCCACTGAGGCGGGAGGGAGGGGGGGGGCCTGCCTCAGCCCTGGGTCCAACCCCACTCCCGCACCCGCTCCCGCCGCTTTAAGCGCTTCTCCTCCTTCTCCTTCGTCCTAACATGGCGCCCGAGCGCTACCACAGCAACGTTCTAGAACCGCTGACGCCGCTACACACGCTGTGCGTGCGCCTGCGCAGCAGCCGCGCGGCCCGCCGCGAAGCCTCACGGGAAGGGTAGTTCGTGCTTCGGATTGCGCTCCGGCGGCTTCCGCCCCAGTTGTGTCCAGCTTCCGCGGCACGTGTCGGGCGTATGGGTGGGAGCCGTTTGGGAGGCTCTGGGCTCGGGGGTGTCCCTCCTGCCGGGCTGCTCTCGTCGCCGATGCGGGCGATGCAGCCTGGACGGCGCGAGGAAGGCCCCGGAGAGGCGCCGCTTCCGGTGCATTGTGAGGTCCCGCCGTTCTCTCCGCCCGAGGTCGCGGCGGCTGCGCTTCCCCTCGGACCGCGTCGGTGGAGGCGCTTGGAGGGGACCGAGGCGCCCACGCGTGCCCCGGGTGCCAGCCGAGCGCTGGGCTCAGCATGGGCACACTGGGTTGTAACAGGTTACTCAACCTCTTATTTTTTGCAAAGTGAGAGTAATGCCTGCTTCCTAGGGTAGTGGCGCCTATTTAATGTGATAATGCAAGAAGGGTGCTTGGCACTGCCGGGGACAGAGGGCGCAGAGACGTCGCTAGGACTCCCGCCTTACCCTCTAGACTCGGTCCCCCCCGGCGCGGAGCTTTGGAGTTGTTCTGTCCACTAAGGTGTACGCAGGCGCTCAGGAAATATCTGTTGAATGAGTAAATTTGCTGGATAGGACTGCGATGACAGCAGATTCGGGAACAGGAGCTAAATTTATTTCTAACAGCTGGTGCACTGGAACTCACTGTAAAGCTGTCATTCAGTAGAAACGTAGGTGGCAGTAAGCCTTGGGATGTTAGCAAAGGCCGTTTCGCCCATAGTTTCCCTGAGGCTGTGTTTTGCAACCCCTTCTCTCCCTGGGGTGGGACTTGGGAGTTACCTGCACACCTCCAGCAAAAGTTTAGTAAAGAATGCCTGAGACTGACTTGACTCTCATATTCTTTCCCTCTTCGAATTTAGAACGTGTTCCAAAGTGTCACACAGAAGATTAATGGAGGGGAAGGGGGGCATCAAATATGGGAAAGTTAAAGTTCTAAATTCTTTAAATATGCACTTGTAAATCCTCAGGAAATTTGACAAAAGATTTCCATTTTTTCACAGAACGTCTAGTGGGACTAGCGTTCTAGGACTAATGAGCGGCTCAGTGGGAAAAGCACAGGATCCAAACCCCATTTGTCACATGCGGCTTGCCGGCACTTGAAATGAGGCTAGTTCATTTAAGATGTAAGTACAAATCACACGCAGATCTTACTATGAACAAAAGAAAGAAATACCTCACTGACAATTTTTTTATATTGTGTTTTGGATATAGTGCATTAAAGAAAATATGAAAATTTCAACTGTTTCTTTTTACTTTTTAAAATGTGGCTGCTAGAAGAATTTAAATTATGTATGTGGCCATCATTTCTGTGGCACAGCAATGATCTGGAGACAGACTTGTATTTGATTTTCTTTTTTTATTTATTTACTTATTTATTTATTTATTTTGACTGTGTTGGGTCTTCGTTTCTGTGCGAGGGCTTTCTCCAGTTGCGGAGAGCGGGGCCCACTCTTCATCGCGGTGCGCAGGCCTCTCACTGTCGCGGCCTCTCCCATTGCGAAGCACAGGCTACAGATGCGCAGGCTCAGTAGTTGCGGCTCACGGGCCTAGCCGCTCCACGGCATGTGGGATCTTCCCAGACCAGGGCTCGAACCCGTGTCCCCTGCATTGGCAGGCGGATTCTTAACCACTGCGCCACCAGGGAAGCCCTTGATTTTCAATTCTACTTATTCCCTTACCCTCTTGTGGCTTTAGTTGGGGGCCCAGTAATAGACCTGTCAAAATTTTTGAAAATCTGAGATCCAGTGGAATCAATAAAATATTAAAGCTATGGTCTTAAAAATTGCTCATAAAGATAGGCACTGATGGTTGTCAAATATTAACACTGTCCCACTTACCTTCTGGGGGGTGGGAGCAGATAAACACTTGAATTATAGATTGTAATAAGAACCATGAATAAAATAAATCAGATGATAAAATTACGGGGCAGTTCAACTTTAGATAGGTTGGTCAAACTAGGCCTCTCAGAGGAGCTGATCTTTGACCTGAGACCTGAAGCCTTTCTGAGAGATTTGGATTTTATCTTTTTGTGAATGGGGAAGACATTGGAAGTTTTAAAAGAGGAAGGAGATTACATTGATATTTGTGGGAAGATAAAAGGGTAGGGAATCAATTTGAACCTCCCAGATGGGAACTTCCCTGGTGGCGCAGTGGTTAAGATCCACCTGCCAATGCAGGGGACACGGGTTCGAGCCCTGGTGCACCTGCCAATGCAGTGGACACGGGTTCGAGCCCTGGTGCAGGAAGATCCCACATGCCGCGGAGCAGCTATACCCGCACGCCACAACTACTGAAGCCGGCGCGCTCTAGAGCCCATGCTCCGCAACAAGAGAAACCACTGCACTGAGAAGCCCACGCGCCGCAACGAAGAGTAGCCCCCGCTCGCCACAACTAGAGAAACCCCGCATGCAGCAACGAAGACCCAACGCAGCCAAAAATAAATAAAATAAAAGATAAAAAAATTTTTTTAAAAAATGCTGCAAACTGCCAGACATTTTGAAGTTGGAGGAAAGATGAGGTGGCTCTTGCCATATTCAGGTAAGAGATGATGAAACTTGGGGGCTTCCCTGGTGGCACAGTGGTTGAGAATCTGCCTGCCAATGCAGGGGACACGGGTTCGAGCCATGGTCTGGGAAGATCCCACATGCCGTGGAGCGGCTAGGCCCGTGAGCCACAATTACTGAGCCTGCACGTCTGGAGCCTGTGCTCCGCAACAAGAGAGGCCGCGATAGTGAGAGGCCCGCGCACCGCGATGAAGAGTGGTCCCTGCTTGCCACAACTAGAGAAAGCCCTCGCACAGAAACGAAGACCCAACACAGCCATAAACAAATAAAATAAAAATAAATAAAAATTAAAGAAATAAAAAAATTTAAAAAAAAATTTAGTCCATAACAGTGATCATCTCAGATTGTTAATGCCTGGAAGGTAAGGATGCCTATTCAGTCATATCAGTTATCTCTTGTTGTGTTAACAATTTGCCACAAGCTTTAAACCAGTTAAATAGCACACGTTTATTATCCAACCGTTTCTGTGAATCAGGAATTTGGACATGGCTTAGCTGGGTCCTCTGCTTCAGGGTCTGTCAACAAGGCCACATTCATGGTCAGACAGGACTGGGGTGTCATCTGAAGGCTCAAGTGGGAAGGATCCACTTCCACACTCGTGTTGGTTGGCAGGATTCAGTCCTTTGAAGTTACTGGATTGAAAGCATCAGTGTCTTGCTGGCTGTTTGCTGAGGCCCCTCTCAGTCCCTGTCCGTGTGGACCTCTCCCACAGGGCAGCTTGCTCTGTTAAAGAATGTAAGCCCAGTAGGCAATACAGTTGGCTGGCGTGATCTCATTCACAATCCTCTCTAAGCTAAGCTTCGCTGTATTCCATTGGATGGAAGCAAATCACAGGGTCCACCTACACTCAGAGGGAAGGGATTACACAAAGGCATGAACACCAGCAGGCAGAGAGCACTGGGGGATGTCTTGCCTGCCATATCAACTAAACTGACTTTGTGCCACTCCCAAATACACTAAATAAAGAATTTGAATGGCGTTTTAATTAACTTCCTTTTTTTTTTTTAATATAAAGGACTCCAAAAAAATTTTTATGGGTATTCAAATGGTATTTTTCTTTCCTGAACTGGATCTAAGGAACTCTATGAACAAATCCATATTTTAAGGAAGAGTTTCTGGGTTTGTTTGGTTTTTTTTTTAACTTTAAGGAAACATAGTATACTTTAGTATTTTTTAAGGTAGAGTACCAACTCCTTTCTAAAAGGCTATTAAAGTACGACTTTTACAGTAAAGTGTACAAATACTAAGGCATCTGTGCTTGTTTCCCATCTCTGTAGCACTCCCTACTGAGTGGAATGAAACTTTATCCATGTACACGCCAATGTAATTATCACTTAAATCAAGATGTAGAAAATGTCCAGTCTCCCAGCAGGCTTCCTCCCAGCGGATAACCCTCTGTTGCCACCAATACCACCATTACCTGGTAATCACTGTTCTGACTAGTCCACTATGGACTAGTTATATCTGTTTTTCAACTTCAAATACAGTATTTACCCTTGTATCTAACTTCTTTCACTCAACATTTCATCTGTAAGATTCTCTATGTTGTCGGAGGTAAGAGTCACTCTTTTTCATTTCAATGTGGTACTCTATACTACGACGATATATCTTTCTTCTATTGTAGATATCACAGCATATCTTTCTCCTATTCATGGACATTTTGGTTGTTTCTAGTTTGGGGCTTTTGTGAGTAATGTTGCTCTGAACATTCTTGTGCATGTCTTTTTGAAGATATAAGCAGTCTTGGGTATATACCCAGGAATGGAATTGCTGGGTCATGTGTATACCTATATTTGACTTTATTAAGTCCTCCCAAATGGTTTTCAAAGTGAGAGCACCAATCTATATTCCACTCGATAGGTGGGTTCCAGTTGCTCTACATCCTCATCAACACTTGGTATTATCAGTTCATTTAATTTTGGCCAAAGGGTAGTATCATAACGGAATCTTGTTGTAGTTTTCATTTGTATTTCTCTAATGATTAATGACTTTCAGCCTTTTTCAATATGCTGATTGGTCATTTAGATATCCCCTTTTATGGAGTGGTTACTCAAGTCTTCTGCCTACCTTTAAATTGAGTTTTCAGTCTAATTGACTTGTAGGAGTTTTTAACATATTCTGAGTACAAGACCTCTGTCATTTGTATATATTGCAAATATCTTCCCCATTCTGAGGCTTGTCTTTTCACTCTTAATGTTGTCTTGAGAAATCTTTGCCCACTCCAGGGTTACGAAGAATTCCTCTTATGTTTTATTCTATTCTAGAAGCTTTATTATTCTGACTTTCACATTTTGGTCTAAGATCCATCTCAAAGTAATTTTGTATATACTGTGAGGTAGAGGTCAAGGTGTTTTTTTGGGGGGAGGGGTTGTTTGTTTATTTGTTTTTAATATATAGATCTCCTAATGACCTGCAGAATTTATTGAAAAGACCATACTTTCCCCATTGAATTGCAATGGGGCCTTTGTTGTAAATCAAGTGACTGTAAATATGTGGATCTGTTTCTGGACTCCTTATTCTGTTCCATTGATCTATGTGTCTGTCTTAATTACTGTAGCTTTATAATAAATCTTAATATTTAGAGTGAAGTCTTCCAGGTTTGCTGTTCCTCAAAACTGTCTAGACTATTCTATATTCTAGGTCCTTTGCATTACCATATATATTTCAGAAACAGATGATCAATTTCTACCAAAAAGAGAGAGAGAGGGAGGGAGGGAGGAAGGAAGGAAGGAAGAAACACACTGGGATTTTGATTGGGACTGCATTGACTCTACAGATCATTTTGGAGAAAAATTGAAGTATTAAAAATATTGAGCTTTACAAGCCATTAACAGTATATCTCGGGACTTCCCTGATGGTCCAGTGGTTAAGAATCCGCCTTCCAATGCAGGGGACGCAGGTTCGATCCCTGGTCAGGGAACTAAGATCCCACATGCTGTGGGGCAACTAAGGCCCAGCACCACAACTACTGAGCCCGTGCATTCTGGAGCCCATGCACCACAACTAGAGAGAAGCCCATGTACTGCAACAAAAGACCCCGCATGCCACAACGAAGATCCCGTGTGCTGCAATTAAGACCTGACGCAGCCACGTAAATAAATAAATAGTTTAAAAAAACAGTGTATCACTCCATTTATTTCATTTTTAATTACTATCAGCGGTGTTTTTAAATTTTCAATGTAGAGGACTTATACATCTTTCTTAGCTTGTCCCTAGCTATGTTATTGTAAATTATACCAGCTCTTTATAAGTAATATAGGAATATGCTTATCCAAAATGTAGGTGTATATAATAATGTCTATCAAAATTCAGGTATATAGGACCTACTGTACAGCACAGGGAATTATACTCAGTATTCTGTAATAACCTATAGGGAAAAGAATATGAAAAAAAATAGATATATATGTATGTACAACTGAATCACTTTACACCCGAAACTAACACAACATTGTAAATAAACTATACTTCAATTAAAAAAAAATTACAGGTATATACAGAGGAGTCTTAGCAGTGACAGGCTGGCCTACTCAGATTTGGGGGGGGGCAGGATTTGACTTCAGAGAGCCTAATTATAAAATGACACAATGGATCAAACCAGAAATACGAAAAGTCACCTTAAAGAAAGTAAACGCCTCCTAACCTACAAAGACCTGGGAGAGTGAATATATTAATATATCTGAAACAAGAACGTGTCAAGGGGAGTCACAGGGGTAAAAATCATCGCTGCCCATCCAAACGATGTCTGGGCAAGCGCATCTTGTCAGCAGGGACTAGAGCAGCTTGGCCGGCACGGCAGGGATGGATCTATCAAGCCAGCCAGCAACTCATGCCTTGTCTTGGTTTTGCATTCACCAAGCACTTCTGATCATTTGGCTTCTCCTATAACCGCTTCCAAGAAGAGAACGTACTGCTAAAAGTGGGTGCCAGTCTCAGCTCACTCAACTATATTTCTCACTGTAAATAAATTGGTACTCTGTCTTCTCTGCTGGTCTCTCAGGAGATTTGTTAAGACATGTCAGCATCTCAGGGTCCTATCTATCCTTAAACGCTACTTAGATCACTCTTCTAAACTTGCATGGCTGAGGGCCAGACTGCATAGCGAATTCACCAAAATTGATGCCACTTAGTGAAGCATCTTGGTGACCCTCAGAGTTACTTAAGTGTTCTGTCACAGCCATATAGAAATGTAAATAGACTACGGACTTTGTTGAATAACTAGAGATTTGATTTAGTTATAAAAAACATAGCTGTGTAGCAAAATTTCAGCTAAACAGCTTCATACACTGATATTTATTGTACCTCTACCATGTGCTATGCAATTTTTTAGTCTGTAGAGAGACAGAAAAACAAAACAAAATCCCTGCCTCCATGGAGGTTACATTTTAGTGAGGTATATAGACAATAAGTACATGGGCATATAAAATGATGTCAAGTGTCAGCAGAGAAAAGGAACAGCGTGGAATGTCATTGGGAGGACAATCTGGGGGGCCTCTCTGAGGAGGTGATATTTGAGCTGAGCTGCGGATGAAGTGAGGGTGAGCCACGCGGATATGTGGGAGCCAAGTTTTCCAGGCCAAGGCCCCAACACAGAGTACACTTGGCAATGAGGGTTTTAGTGAGAGGGCAGTGAGGTCACGAGGGGTCAGACTGTATCAGGCCTCGAAGGCCCAGGTCAGGACTTTGCCTCCCCGTCCGTGTGAGATCGGAAGGCACTGGGGGGCTTTAAGCAGATCTGACTTGTGTTTTAACAAGATTCCCCTGTTGGGATGTTGACAGAAGTCACAGAAAGGAGCAGGCCAGGACAGTAATGTTGGAGGGGTAGGAAGCAGACAGACTTCGGATATGTTTTGAAAGTTGGGCCAATATGATGCACTGATGCATGGAATATGGGGTAAGAGAATAAGAAAAGAACGAGGCATGCCTCCACAGTTTAGGGCCTGAGCGGCTGGAAGGATGGAGTTGCCGATACCTGAGATTGGAAACTGTGGGAGCAGCAGGTGAGGGGAAGGGCGTCACTGGTAACCGGGCTGTAAAGAGGACCACAATTTTGGGCCCGTGGTTGGAGGAGGATGTGGAGGTCTAGGCGGGTTTTTTCATTCGAATTGGGTTTTTGTCTTGTCTTGTTTTGACGTATGGGAGTTAGGAGAATAAGTTTGAAGCTAAGGGTGATGATCCAGAGGAGAGGGAAAAATCAAGCTGTGAGAGAGAAGGGATGATTATAGGAGCAGAATCGGATTATGTGAGAAGAGATGGGATTCAGGGCACAGGTTGATCTTAGGTGGGAGCACAGACAGTTCTCAGCAGCAGAAGGGAAGGCAGAGGTAGGTTTGCAGTGGGAGGATGTAGAAGTTCTCTTTTGATTGCATGGGTTTTCTCAGTGAACTAAGAAGCCGGGTCACGAGATGTAACCATCCTGAAAGCATGAAAATGTAACTATCATAAAGACCAGTGATTTCAAACTGTCGAAAACGTATTCTCTTTAGTTACTTAGTGTTTTCGATTAAAATAAGGATCAAAAATAGTGCAGTGAAGTAAAAGAAAAATAGGTAAATTGGACTTCATCAAAATTAAAAGTTTTTGTGCATTAAAGGGCATTATCAAGAGAGTGAAAAGACAAGCCACAGAATGGGGGAAAATGTTTGCCAATCACATATCTGATAAGGGTCTTCTATCCAGAATATATAAAGAACCTTTACAATTCAGTAACAAAAAGATAACCCAAATAAAAAGTGAGCAAAGGACTCGGATATAGATTTCTCCAAAGAAGATATACAAATGGCCAGCAAGCGCATGAAAAGATGCTTAGTTACAATGTGATACTACTACACACCCACGAGTCTGGTAGTTCCCCATACAGAATTACCGTATGACAATATTTCCACTCCTGGGTTTCTACCGAAAATTGACAACAGGTGTTCAAACAGGAAGTTGTACTCAAATGTTCATAGCCGCTCTATTCACAACAGCCAAAAGGTGGAAAGAACTTAACTGTCCATCAACACATGAATGATTAAACAAAATATGGTCTATCTATACAGTGGAATATTTTTCAGCCATAAAAAGGAATGAAGTATTGATACATGCTACAACATGAATGAATTTTGAAAACATGGTAAGTGAAAGAAGCTAGACACAAAAGGCCACATATTGCATGATTCCATTTATATAAAATATCCAGAATAGACAAATCCATAGAGACAGGAAGCAGATTAGTGTTTGCTAGGAGCTTGAGGGGAGGTGATAATGGGGAGTGACTGATGAATGGGTACAGGGCTTCCAAGTGGGGTGATGGAAAAGTTCTGGAGCTAGATTGTGGCGATGAGTGGACAGTATCATGAATGTACTTAGTGCCACTGAATTGTACACTTTAACATGGTTGCAATGGTAAATTTATGTTTCATGTATTTTGCCACACAAAAAAGTAGTGCAGTTATATTCAGATTTCATTATTTAAAGAAATGAAATATATATGCCATTAAGATAAACCTAAACTGATTTCTCATCCAGTGTAATTCTGGGAATTATAGGATTTTTAGAGCTGAAAAGGCCATAGGGATTGATTGTTTATGCCTATATGGTAAAGTTAGTTTGTTAAAAATATTTAGCAACTTTCTAATTATCAAAGATATTAAAATTTATTCATCTTGTTACATGAATTTTTCTACCAAGAGGTTTAGAATTCTCTCTGACTCATAGGTTGGGTGCTGACCTTGAACTCAAAAAGCAACCTTGCAGAAACCAAACATGTCTGACTTACTGTGACTCAAAAAGCATAAACTGTTCTAATTTATTTCCATTTCTAACACCAATGGTACTGGGGACATAACAAATCACATAAATTCATTAGCTTACATGTTAGAATAATATATAGTCTGATTTTCTTCATGCTATAAATTAAATTACTATAAACATTAGTGTACAGAATACTCAGACTAAGAATGAAATATTAAATCAATATTTATCCCATGAGCTATGCACAGATACTTTAACAATTTACCTCTCAAAATATGGTTTTAATGAAGTAGTGACTCGTTGCCATAGAGCTTTTTATAATAAATCTACTTAATTAAATATTTGTTTGCAGGGAGAAAAAAAGAATTTCCCCAAAACTAGAAAAGCATTTTTTAAAGCAATTTTTCAAATTACAATGTTAAAGTCATCTCCAGCTCTGTAAAAGTATATGACATGAGATCTTTAAAATTTCACTGCATTTCAGGATTGTTCTTGAAAAGATACTCTGCCTGTAATTGAGAAAAAAGAAAAAAAAGTCAACAATTTAGAATGTACTATTAATTTAGAATTTAGAATTAATAGTACATTAATTTGTACTGTTAATGTTTACAATTTAAAAATGAAAGTGCAGAAATTTTTTGCTTTCAAATGAGTAACAAAAATCTTATTATAAACTGTGATGAAGGTATTAGAGGCTATTTCCCAAATAACCAGACACACAATTTCTCTGTCTCAACTGGCTTTTCATTTAGATTTGGGCATATTTTATTTTCAAATTGATATTTTAAAAAAGCCTTAAATCTCTTACCAGAAAATCAACAGGATCATCGGGTCTGATCTTACAACACTCATTCAGACCTTGCATAAGGGTTGGCATAACGTGGGTCATTAAATAGTTTCTCAAGGGAAGAGACTGGGCCTCCAGTAATTCTTTTTCTTCTCTTTTAACTTCCTCTAGTCGTTTACTCTACAAATAGAAAATTCGGGGATGCAGTAAATAGACGGAAAAAGAAGAATGGTTTTATACGACTCACCCCAGAGTGCACTAGAAGTAGATACTGCTATAAATGTTCATCATGTTATGATAAATATGGCATTTCCAGTTGACAGGGAAAAGATGTAAATGGTGTTTTAACAACTGCCTAGTCATATAGAAAATAATAAACTGGACCCCTACCTCACTTCTTTTTTTTTTTCCAGCATGATTTGTCTTTATTAATCACCCCTTTTGTTCACTTTCTTAATTACTCAGGCAATCCAAATCCCTCTAGGACAGGCAAAAAGATGATGATGATGATAATGATGATGATGATGGTGATCATGATGATGATGATGGTGGTAATGATGATGATGATTCTACCTCACTTCTTAAACCGAAATAATTTCTAGCTGCCCAGATGAAGCAAAGTGAGAGAAAGAGAGAAAGAAAGAAAGGGAGGAAGGAAGAAAGAAAGAAGAAAGGAAGGAAGGAAGGGAGAAAGAAAGAAGGAAAGAAAGAGGAAGGAAGGATCACAGAATCATAGAAGTGCTAATAGGGACTTCCCTGGTGGTCCAGTGGTTAAGAATCCACCTGCCAATGCAGGGGACATGGGTTCGAGCCCTGGTCGGGGAAGATCCGACATGCCGCGGGGCAACTAAGCCTGCACGCCACAACTACTGAAGCCCGCACGTTCTAGAGCCTATGCTCTGCAACAAGAGAGAAGCCACAGCAATGAGAGGCCCGCGCACCGCAATGAGGAGTAGCCCCCACTCGCTGCAACTAGAGAAAGCCTGCGCGCAGCAACGAAGACCCAATGCAGCCAAAAAAAAAAAAAAGTGCTAATAGAAAGTCTCGAAGGTATTGATCTGGTGGGCTTGTGTTATGCTCAGCATACAGCCCCCCTCTCTCAGGACTAATAATTCCAGATTTCCTTTGAGAAATCTCCCTTCTCAGTCTAGTGGATTGGGTGGGACTTAAGCCCATCAGTCCAGCCCACTCCTGGCCATGGACATTAGTTAAATGTGCAGCCAAAAGACAATAAACAAGATAAAGATATAAAATACATACTGCCTTAGGTAGAATAAATGCAAAGAGGGAAATTTATTTTTTTTGTTTTTGTTTTTTTTTGGCATGCAGGATCTTAGTTCCCCCACTAGGGATTGAACCTGTGTCCCCTGCAGGGGGAAGTGAGGATCCTTAACCATTGGGCCTCCAGGGAAGTCCCAAGAGGGAAATTTAAAAGTATAGAAAGGGATAGGATGTGCTATGCAGTGGGGCAGGTGTTGAAATTTTAAATATGGTGTCCAGGAAAGGCCTCATTGGAAAGATGACTTTTAGCAATGACTTGAAGCAAGGGAAGAAGTTAATCGCACAGATGGCACGTTGTTTAAATGCACGGAGATATTAGAGACAGCCAGGTCACAGAGGACCTTGGGGACCACAATAAGGAGTTTGGACTTTCATCTAACAGTGATGAACCGCCTGTGAAGAGTTTAAACAGAGAATGGACGTGGTGAATCGGTATTTTTTTTTTTTTTTTTTGGCCCTGCCAAGCAGCATGTGGGATCTTCCCTGCCAGGGATGGAACCTGTGCCCCCTGCATTGGGAGCACGGCGTCTTTTTTTTTTTTTTTTTTTTGGCTGTGTTGGGTCTTCGTTTCTGTGCGAGGGCTTTCTCTAGTTGCGGCGAGCGGGGGCCACTCTTCATCGCGGTGCGCGGGCCTCTCACTATCGCGGCCTCTCTTGTTGCGGAGCACAGGCTCCAGACGCGCAGGCTCAGTAGTTGTGGCTCACGGGCCTAGTTGCTCCGCGGCATGTGGGATCTTCCCGGACCAGGGCTCGAACCCGTGTCCCCTGCATTGGCAGGCAGATTCTCAACCACTGCGCCACCAGGGAAGCCCGGGAGCACGGAGTCTTAACCACTGGACTGCCAGGGAAGTCTGGATCTGTATTTTATTTTTTGTTTTTTTAAATAAATTTATTTATTTATTTATTTATTTATTTATGGCTGCGTTGGGTCTTTGTTGCTGCACCGGGCTTTCTCTAGCTGCGGCGAGCGGGGGCTACTCTTTGTTGCAGTGTGCCATTTTCGCATTGCGGTGGCTTCTCTTGTTGCGGAGCATGGGCTCTAGGCCACGGGTTTCAGTAGTTGTGGCACGCAGGCTCAGTAGTTGTGGTGCACGGGCTTAGTTGCTCCGTGGCATGTGGGATCTTCCCGGACCAGGGCTCAAACCCGTGTCCCCTGCATTGGCAGGTGGATTCTTGACCACCGCGCCACCAGGGAAGCTTGGATCTATCTGTATTTTAGAAGGATCACCTGGCAGCAGCAGGGGAACAGATTGGAGATGGAGCGGGTTGAGCTGCGGAGACCAACCAGAAGGCACCACATAATCCTGGCACCCTGGTCAGGAGAAGGGAGCCCTGCAGGTGGATGTGAGTGCTGTTTTAGGAGACAGAATAGATAAGACTCAGTGATTTGGAGAAGAAGGGTAGAATGAGGCTGACCACCCAAGTTGGATGGGTAAATGGAGGAAAACCAAATGAAATCACCAGGTTGACAGGCAGCAAAATGGCACACTTTTACAGCGATGTGTATTGTTAATGCTGTGTCAATGGCTAGTTGTTATTATCGTTATTATTTACACTAAGCAAAAGACCGGGGCATCTTTTAAAAAATGGTACATATGAAAGAAATTTTAAAAAAAGAAAAAGAAAAAAGAAAAAAATGGTACATATGACAAAACAAACAAAAACAAAAACAACAAAAAATTGTTTGGGGTTTTTCCGTGACATTTCTCTGTTAGCCGGATGGGAAGTGCGAGAGGCCTGAATGGTTTTGCCAGCCCCCATCCCCCATCCCCCATCCTCCATCCCCCATCCCCCATCCCCCACCCACTCCCCCGCCCCTACGCATGCGCACACACTCACCCACTCCTCCCAGCGAGCGATCTTCTCTGCGGTCTCCGCAGCCTCCTTGTGCTGTCGCTCTGCCTCCTCCATGGCCTCCTTGGCCAGCTGTTCCTCGGCAGCCCTCCGCTCCTCTTCTGCCTTTTCTTCATCCGTTAAACCATAATTGCGAGGCTCCCCAATCTCTCTGATGAGCTGTCTGATAGCAAGTCTGTTCTGAGCGTCTTCGAGTCTTCCTACATCTTTAAAAACCACAAGAGAGGGAGAGAGCAATACAGACTTTTATAATCTGGTCCTGGGGCTTCCCTGGGGGCGCAGCGGTTAAGAATCCACCTGCCAGTGCAGGGGACACGGGTTCTAGCCCTGATCCGGAAAGATCCCACATGCCGCGGAGCAACTAAGCCCGTGCGCCACAACTACTGAGCCCACGTGCTGCAACCACTGAAGCCCACGCGCCTAGAGCCTGTGCTCTGCAACAAGAGAAGCCACCAATGAGAAGCCCGCGCACCGCAACTAGAGAAAGCCTGCGTGCAGCAAGGCAGACCCAATGCAGCCAAAAATAAATTTAAAAAAAATATATGATCTGGTCCTGGCTGCAATCTATTCTGAGTCCATTTTTGGGAAAATTCTATTACTGTAATCTTGTGATGGTAGATTGTGTAAATTACCATATGAGGGTTTCCTTTTCTAGTTACCAGCACAGTTTAGAATTTCTGGTCTCACTGGCAAATATCAAACTGGTCTCTGGGAGTCACGGGGAGCAAGACTGTGGCTCAGGTCTGAGCTGTGACAGTCGCCGCTGATTTGAGTGGATGGAGGGGGGTGTGGACCTCCTCAAAAGGAATGAGTTCTCCACCCTGGGAAGCATTCAAGCAGAAACTGGGGCACCTCACTTGGGGGTTTCCACAGAAGGAAGTCCTGTACTTGGAGGCTGGGCTGGGTGACTTCCAGGTTTCTTTTGTTTTCTGTTTCTGAGAATCAATGATTCTGGGATACTTTTTTTTTTAAATTTATTTTGGCCACGTTGGGTTTTCATTGCTGCACACGGGCCTTCTCTAGTTGCAGCGAGCTGGGGCTACTCTTCGTTGCGGTGCACGGGCTTCTCATTGCGGTGGCTTCTCTTGTTGCAGAGCACGGGCTCTAGGTGCGAGGGCTTCAGTAGTTGTGGCCCGTGGGCTCAGTAGTTGTGGTGCACGGGCTTAGTTGCTCCACGGCATGTGGGATCTTCCCGGACCAAGGATCGAACACGTGTTCCCTGCATTGGCAGGCGGATTCTTAACCACTGCACCACCAGGGAAGTCCTGATTCTGGGATTATTATTTTATTTTATCATTTTATTTTATTTTATTTTATTTTTTTGGCCGCACCACACGGCATGCGGGATCTTAGTTCCCGGACTAGACCAGGGATCGAACCCGTGCCCCCTGCAGTGGAAGCACGGAGTCTTAACCACTGGATCGCCAGGCAAATCCCTAGGATACATTTCCAATTCATAAAAAATTAACTGTTTCAGAAATATAGATCAATGGAACAGGATAGAAAGCCCAGAGATAAACCCACACACATACGGTCACCTTATCTTTGATAAAGGAGGCAAGCATATACAGTGGAGAAAAGACAGCCTCTTCAATAAGTGGTGCTGGGAAAATTGGACAGGTACATGTAAAAGTATGAAATTAGAACACTCCCTGACACCATGCACAAAAATAAACTCAAAATGGATTAAAGACCTAAGTGTAAGGCCAGACACTATCAAACTCTTAGAGGAAAACATAGGCAGAACACTCTATGACATACATCACAGCAAGATTCTTTTTGACCCAGCTCCCAGAGAAATGGAAATAAGAACACAAATAAACAAATGGGACCTAATGAAACTTAAAAGCTTTTGCACAGCAAAGGAAACCATAAACAAGACCAAAAGACAACCATCAGAATGGGAGAAAATATTTGCAAATGAAGCAACTGACAAAGGATTAATCTCCAAGATTTACAAGCAGCTCACGCAGCTCAATAACAAAAAAACGAACAACCCAATCCAAAAATGGGCAGAAGACCTAAATAGACATTTCTCCAAAGAAGATATACAGATGGCCTACAGACACATGAAAGAATGCTCAACATCATTAATCATTAGAGAAATGCAAATCAAAACTACAATAAGATATCATCTCACACCGGTCAGAATGGCCATCATCAAAAAATCTAGAAACAATAAATGCTGGAGAGGGTGTGGAGGAAAGGGAACACTCTTGCACTGTTGGTGGGAATGTAAACTGATACAGCCACTATGGAGAACAGTATGGAGGTTCCTTAAAAAACTACAAATAGAACTACCATACGACCCAGCAATCCCAATACTGGGCATATACCCTGAGAAAACCATAGGTCAAAAAGAGTCATGTACCAAAATGTTCATTGCAGCTCTATTTACAATAGCCAGGACATGGAAGCAACCTAAATGTCCATCAACAGATGAATGGATAAAGAAGATGTGGCACATATATACAATGGAATATTACTCAGCCATAAAAAGAAATGAAATGGAGGTATTTGTAATGAGGTGGATGGAGTTAGAGTCTGTCATACAGAGTGAAGTAAGTCAGAAAGAGAAAAACAAATACAGTATGCTAACACATATATACGGAATCTAAGGAAAAAAAAAAAAAAAGGCCATGAAGAACCTAGTGGCAAGACGGGAATAAAGACACAGACTTACTAGAGAATGGACTTGAGGATATGGGGAGGGGGTGGGGTGAGATGTGACAGGGTAAGAGAGTGTCATGGACATATATACACTACCAAATGTAAAATAGATAACTAGTGGGAAGCAGCCGCATAGCACAGGGAGATCAGCTCGGTGCTTTGTGACCACCTAGAGGGGTGGGATGGGGAGGGTGGGAGGGAGGGAGATGCATGAGGGAAGAGAAATGGGAACATATTGTATATGTATAACTGATTCACTTTGTTATAAAGCAGAAGCTAACACACCATTGTAAGGCAATTATACTTCAATAAAGATGTTTAAAAAAAAAAAAATTAACTGTTTCAGTTAGCCTACTTGAATAGAAAAGAGTCCAAACTCCAGAATACGTGACTAATGTTAATATCAAGACCAAAAGAAGGAGAAGGAAGAGGAGGGGGAGGAGGGAGAGAAGGAGGAGGAGGAGGAGAGAGAGGAGGAGGGGGAAAAGGAGGGGGAGGGCAGGGGAGGAGAGGAGGAGCTCTAAGCCTCCCAGTACTCCAGGAGCCAGATGCTGTCTCAGCTCGTTCTGGGGGATGAAGAGAGGCCTCGGGAGGTCCCAAAGGTCAGCCTGGCTGCTAAGCTTCCACCAGGCTAGCGGTTTCTCACCAAACCCAGAGGAAGAAGAGGTGTCAAGACCCAGAAAATCAGAAAGGAAGTTCAGGGGTTCATCAAGCCAAGGGGAGGAGAAACAGCTACAACAGATCAGATTTGGAGGCAGGGACAATGATGATGGCGGTGAGGTTGATGAGAGATCGTATTCACTGGGTGCTTGCTGGGTGCTCAGCTCTGAGTTAAGTGTTTACAGGAAACAGGAGGAATGCGATGAAGAGCTATTTGATTTCTGAGTAGCTAAGGGGCAAGCTGGCTGGTCTGAAGGCCAGGAGGGGCTCTGTGAAGAGCACCAGTGCCCTGCAATGCCATGGGGACAGAACGCTGCCCCCAAGGACACTGGGGAAATGGACCAAAGCAGCTGGCAGCAAACCACATATCTTTGAAGTGCCCTTTAAAAAATGCCAATTTGGTAAAAAATTAAAATTAAAAATTAAAAAATAAAAATAGGGCTTCCCTGGTGGCGCAGTGGTTGAGAATCTGCCTGCCAATGCAGGGGACACGGGTTCGAGCCCTGGTCTGGGAAGATCCCACATGCCGTGGAGCAACTAGGCCCGTGAGCCACAGCTACTGAGCCTGCGCGTCTGGAGGCTGTGCTCCGCAACAAGAGAGGCCGCGACAGTGAGTGGCCCCCGCTTGCTGCAACTAGAGAAAGCCCTCGCACATAAATGAAGACCCAACACAGCCAAAAATAAATAAATAAATAAATAAATTTTTAAAAAATAAAATAAAAAAATAAAAATAAATAAAATTAAATAAAAAATGCCAATTTGGTATTCAACTTCATAATATATCCGCATGTTTTCATATGACAATAACACCCGCCACACCACCAAATCCTCAAGTAGACAACTCCTCTGTCTTATCCTGTGACTTCCCAGGCCCCGGGCGCACGGTTATACTGACCCGCCCTCCCCCAGCCCTCTGAAAGCGTGCACCCAGTTGGCCAGGGGTCCTGACCCCGGGCAGCGTTGCTCCACTTGCAGGTTATCCTTGAGTTTATTTCGTACCAATGTGTATCGGATGGATTTCAAGTTCGTCAAAGTAGTTGAGGACAGTCTCATCTTCAGTGTTGACGTCCCGGTAGTTGCTCAGAGCCCGGAGGAACTGGCCCTGGCTGTAGTGGGTCCCCGCCACGATGCTCTCGGGGAGATTCATCACCCGCTCCTTGAGGAATTCATCTGAGGCATCCAGCGAACAAACGAATTCTGGAGAGAAGGAGAAGCTCGTGAGTTAACACAGTGACTGCGGAGCTTGCAAGCAGGTGCTGGTGGACGGGCCACTGCTAGACCGAATGTCTGGTTACCAGGTGGGATCTCCTGTCACGGCAAAGGGCCTGACAAGTTGGCCTTCTTGCTGCCTCTCATGGAGGACAGATGCAGGCCAATCACCCATGCTTCCAGAGACCACACTATGAAGCCCAATCAGTGGGCATTTCGTGAGATCTATTATTTTTCTTTCCCTTCCTTCCTCCCTTCCTTTCTGCTTTCCTTCCTTCGTTCTTTTTTTTTTTTTTTTAATAAAAACAGCAGAAATTGTAAATGCAAATCTCTAATAACCCTATGATACCTGTCATCACCTTGCCACTTTTCCAGTACAATATCACAGGCTCTCAAAGAGACTCAAGGCTATGAGGGAAATGCTTTCATGGCTGATTCGCCAACTTAATAAAAATAGAGACTCCCCTGGGATTTTAATTTTCCATGAGTTGAGCTCTTCCCTCACTTCATGCCATGGGCTATGAAACATCAATGTTCAGTAAAACATGGCCAATGCTTATCGAATATTTGATACATGGATCATATTAATGACAGTGATCATTTCACCCACCTGCGATTTTCTTTTAAACTGTAAAAGCAGCTGTTTCTCCAGTGCCTAGTACAAATTCAGTGGATATTTGTGGAGTGAATGAATGAATGAGTGAATAATTAAAGTGTAGATCTGTGTAATAAGCATTCTAGGCGAGTTACTGTTCTCAGCTGTTCTCAAGAAGACCAGAGTACCCTGGTGCCCAGATCAGTAGCCAGATGTATCGAAAATAACTTGCTGCCTATAAGAGCCTGGCAAAGATTGGGACTGATTTAATTTTTATTCTAAAATTGTATTGGTTTGCCACATAAAAATGCCATTCTCACTTAACTGCATTCTAATAAGCTTTCTTGAGTGGGTGAGAAAAATAAGTGTATCAGGTAGAGTCCCTAGTGGGGTGCTGACCAGGGGGCGTGGAACACATGTGAACTTCATCTGCTTCGTGTGAAAGCAAATAGTGAAAACAAAGGCTGAGGACAGAGCTTACGGAATAAGATCCTATAAACTCATAATCATTGTCTGATATTACCACTCTTCTGACCTATTTTACTTTAGTTTCAATGCTCATCTTTCACCATTTGATTTGCACGAGTAGCTACATTTTTCAAAAGAAAGGAGACATCTGGAGCCCCACATGCTGGTACAGTACTTAAATTGAAATTATGTCAATAAATTCACCAGAAATTGAATCTATTTAAGCTCTATGATCTCAGACATGTAGATCAAAACTTAATAATTCTGTTCATAATCTAAGAATTTCATGATGTAATACTGTATCTTTTTTTCCAGTGATTGGGGGATGGAAGATTCTAGTTAATAAAATATTGCAAATAATAAGTGATATACTTGGCTTCTAATTTTCAGAATTTTAATATGATGAAATATATTTCCCACTAGATGATATATTTTTTATAAATTTATTTATTTATTTATTTTTGTTTGTGTTGGGTCTTCGTTTCTGTGCGAGGGCTTTCTCTAGTTGCGGCCAGCGGGGGCCACTCTTCATCGCGGTGCGGTGCGCGGGCCTCTCACTATCGCGGCCTCTCTTGTTGCAGAGCACAGGCTCCAGACGCGCAGGCTCAGTAGTCGTGGCTCACGGGCCTAGCTGCTCCGCGGCATGTGGGATCTTCCCAGACCAGGGCTCGAGCCCGTGTCCCCTGCATTAGCAGGCAGACTCTCAACCACTGCGCCACCAGGGAAGCCCTAGATGATATATTTTTTTAAAGTCCTTTCTCTGTTGTGATTCAGAGAGAACTTCAAGATTTTGCAGTATCTTAAGATAATTATTCAGGACATCTACTGTCCTTGAACTGGCTGACTGTAGGTAATAAGGAATAGATTTCTGCTTGATGAGATTGTATACAACAAAGAGGTCTATCTGGAGCCATGTGAAAAATCTATGTCTTAACAAATTTTTCCATAATCATCACGTAGGTATAGCTTTAAACTTGTCTCCTTCAACTAACAGATCTGAAAAGAATCAAAATGGATATACACTAACAGTGATAAAATGCAATGATTTATCAATGAGAGATAATACCACCTAGGACTGAATTACTGTACAATCAAATGTTTCATCATTCAAATCAAGCACTGATGCTGATATTAAGCATGCTTATTATTTTCTGTATCTTATGATGTTTTTGCTTACAGACCTAGGGAGAGAATGCCCCTCCCAGGGCTACTTCTGAAGATAGTAAACAATTCACTTGGAGTGAGAGCACGCCTCACATATGCAAGCCAACTACGCCCTTTATATAACTCAGATAACAAGCCAATATCTCTCCTGCCTTAAATCATCCCAGGGCCAGGACCAGGCAACTAGAGACCAAAGCCCACTGCAACTACCCACACTAGTCAATCCTCTAAAAAAGCTGTTTACTCTGCCCTGCTTTGCCTTTCCCATGGAAACCCCAAGAAAGGCTGTGTCCTAGACTTTCCCCTGCCTCCTGACCAAGCCTGGTGCTTCCCCATGTGGCCCTGCATGGTTGCCACACTTCCTTTTCTGGGGAAATGTGAGTAATAAATTCTTCTTTCAATGGCATTAGCCTCACGTGTCTCAGTCACTGCCACAAACTAAAATCCCGCAGCACAAATGAGACAATGATCTGATTTCTTTCAGGACGATAGAAAATAACGACAATTTCTAGAAAGAGGCTAATTGAAAAGAACAGACTAAACATTCCGAAGAGATAACATCTTAGACATGTTTGGACTGTATCCGACAAAGAGAGGGCAGCCCAGTAGATCAGGACTAAGAATAATGCATTATTTTACCTCTTGTGTTTCTATTTTCTTATCTTAGGGAGGGGTTTCATTAATTCTGGTTTTTGGAGGCAGTGGCATGAGAAGACCTGAGTTTGAATCCAAGCCCTGCCGTTTACCAGCGAAGTGGACTTGGATTAGTCTCTGGGCTTCAGGCTCTGGATCAAGTAAACATGGGAGGAATTCCTACCTCACAGGCTCGTGGAAAGGCTCAATAAGCTCCCATCTTGTGTGGTGCCTGGTGCGTGACAGATGTTGGGTTGGGGTGAATTTTATCCAGCTGCCTCAGGGGCAACAGGAGGATTTACCATGGGGTTTACAATGAATGACTATCGCCCAGAAGTGACCAACTCTCATAAAGTGGACAGACCTGTTTACTTAGACTAATCAACTTTACTTTTTAACTTTTTCTCTGAGGCAAATACATAAATTAATAGGAAATCTAAGACAGCCCATTCCTCCGGCATTTCATGTTCCTGCCTCAGGCAAACAGTAAATATCCATCCTTGAGGATGACTGCTCTCTGATGGTCTCTGCTTCCAGAAGCTTCATCACAAGCTGTGCCTGGACCAGGAGCAGGAGAGGATTACAGCTGCGAACCAACTCTCCCGGGGACTTTGACACAGTGAGCAAGCAGGCCCTTCCGAGTCACAACCTTGGGCTAAGTTCCTGAAAATAGCTGTTCTTGTATTTACCATATGACCAAAACTTGATTAAACCTCATGCAAACTGATAAAAAAAAGAAAAAAAAAACCTTTAAAGTTCATGGCAAAGTCACAAGAAATGCCTGCTAAGTACTCAGCAAATCCTTTTTTGTGGAATAAGTTGTTTATATTTCTCTTTCAAGGGTATGTTTTGAAAGCTCTGTGTAAATATGTAATAGGATAAACTTGCTGTGGAGTTAGGGAACCAAGCAGCTTTTTCCTGCCCAGTCTCAATTCTGGATTCTGAATGTCCTCCGGAAAAGATTATGGCATGGCTAGCACCTGAAGCAGAACAGAAAGGCGGGGCAGTGGTCTAGTCCCTGGGGGTCTTGCCAACTGACTCAGAAGCCAGGACACTGTACAGCACAGGGAATAGAGCCAATATTTTATAATAACTACAAATGGAGTATAATCTTTAAAAATTGTGAATTACTATGTTGTACACCTGAAACTTATATAATATTGTAAATTAACTATACCTTAATTTTTTTAAAATACAGAAAAAAAAAAAGAAGTCAGGGCACCAACAGATTAGCACCAACAGCTAATCTTTTGCTCTCTTACAGGAAGGAACAGCAGAAATGAATGCTCTCAAAGGGACTTCTGTCCATTTCAGAATTTTAATATCCCTGATATTTACCCCCAGTGAATTCTTTAGTTTGGAAGTTTGATTTTAAGTGTATCGTTTTACTTTTTTCCTAAAACAAACAAACAAAGCTACTTTATTCACATCAAAAAGATTGTTCTGGTACAAAAGAGATATCAAATGGCATTCCTTTAAATATGACCTTGGAGAAGTATTTTAAACTTACCAGGTATGATTAATTTATCAAAGGGAAACATTTTGCCTCTGGCTTCTTCCTCTTGCTCTTCCTCTTCTTCTGGTAAAACAAAATATACATCGTCAAGTTTATTACATATTATTACTAAGGATAGTGCAAAAAAATTTAAATATTTTGGGACTTCCCTGGTGGTCTAGTGGGTAAGACTCCGCATTCCCAATGCAGGGGGCCTGGGTCAATCTCTGGTTGGAGAATTAGATCCTGCATGCATGCCGCAACTAAAAAGTCCGCATGCTGCAACTAAGAACTGGCCCAGCCAATAAATAAATAAATAAATAAATAAATAAATAAATAAAATTATTTTAAAAATAATTAAATATTTTAACTAGTAGTCACTAATGAAAACTAGCCATAACTAGGAAAGCCTGCATTTTAGATATAGTCGCTCCGATTTTTTTTTTTAATTGTGACTATTATTACTCTGAACAATAAAGCTGCAACTTATTTGAATGTAAACATTCAAAATAAAGGTAACACCCACACTTACGGTTGAACAGGTCTTTGGCTTGATCATAGGTCTTTGGGAATCCATCCAAAATGTAACCTTGATTCTTGCAAGGCATGGATTTTAGCTTTTCTTTTATAAATCTAATTATATATTCATCTTCTAGTCGACCTAATAAAAAGAAAAAAAAATTACTGTGCAGTCACATTCTACATAACGAAATTGAGTGATTTGTAGTGAAGTGGATGGACCTAGAGTCTGTTATACAAAGTGAAGTCAGAAAGAGAAAAACAAATACCGTATGCTAACACAAATATATGGAATCTAAAAAAAAAAAAAAAAGGTCATGAAGAACCTAGGGGCAAGACGGGAATAAAGATGCAGACCTACTAGAGAATGGACTTGAGGATACGGGGAGGGGGAAGGGTAAGCAGGGACAAAGTGAGATAGTGGCATGGACATATATATACTACCAAACGTGAAACAGATAGCTAGTGGGAAGCAGCTGCATAGCACAGGGAGATCAGCTCGGTGCTTTGTGACCACCTAGAGGGGTGGGATAGGGAGGGTGGGAGGGAGCAAGATGCAAGAGGGAAGAGCTATGGGGATATATGTATATGTATAGCTGATTCACTTTGTTATAAAGCAGAAACTAACACACCATTGTAAAGCAATTATACTCCAATAAAGATGTTAAAAAAAATTAAAAAGTAAAGTGATCTCAAAAATTCTTGTGTAATCAAAATTACTATTGAAAATCTCTTATTTTTGCATTAAAGTGAAAAATATGTGGTTTTGTATTTTGAACACAACACATGAACTCTCATGACCAATAAAGTAGGAGAACCCAGTGAGCTTGTCTGCGAGAAAGAACAGAATCGGATGTTTATGTCTGCACTTCCAGAATGTTCTTCCGTGGTCACAACTTTTGGTTGAAGTTGAATGAGGAGTAATTGGAGGAATCCAGAGTGTTCTCACTTGCCAGCAGGATTTACTCAATTCTGTTTTGATATATGCTTCTATAACCTTAATACGTGATAATAAATGCTTCTGTTGTGAGAATTCAGTGGGATAGTATTCATGCATGCTGATGCCACACAATCTATTTATTTTTTTTTATTTTACCTTTCTTTTTTTTTTTTTTTTGGCTGTACCGCACGGCTTGTGGGATCTTAGTTCCCCGACCAGGGATCAAACCATGGCCCTCGGGTAGTGAAACCCCAGAGTCCTAATCACTGGACTGTCAGGGAATTCCCTACACACAATTTATTAATAGTAGGTGCCCAATAAATATTTGCGGCATTTGAATAAGAATCAACCTTGATCTTGACCCTTAAAGGCACTGTTCTCTTTAAGGCTGCAGAAAGGAGCGTGGCCCCCTCTTCCCTGTCTTTTCCAGTGGGCATTTCAGACCTTCGTCCCACTGAACAGTTCCCTCTCCAGCCATGGACACAGGGTTCCTGCAGTTGCTTGGGCGGGGGCTGAGGATTTAGGAGTTTGTTCTAAAACTATCACAGTGTTTCCAAGACAATATGATGTAACTCCTCCAAAATATTCATCTATCATGTAACTGTTGAACAGCTATCATTTCTAAGGCACAGCCCTGCCCTTACATGGCTTAATGTATACGTTACAGTAATGCAAGCTTGACGAATTTGAGAAATTGATCTCCAAAGCTCTTTCTAGGGTAGCACTATACTTTCAGTTTATCAGTGGGTCTACAATATAAAATAATTTGGGGTCTCTTTTTATTACTCTGTTAATGACAGTAAAATGATCTAATTAAAACACCTCTCCTTTCTTCTACCTTTCATTGCCACACGAATCATTAGGCAGTAACTGATTCAGAAAATAATTGTGTCTTTCAGAAATTTAAACATTATGGCAGAGACAAAAAAAATAATCAAAGGTGTTATTTAACATAATGAAATTCCTCGAAATGATTTGACGTTACTTCTCAGTAAGGTTCAAGATGCTGTAAAGAAATAAAGTCACATTCTTTTTTTTTTTTTTTTTTTCCGCCGCGCAGTGCATGCAAGATCTTAGTTCCCCGACCAGGAATCAAACCCATGCCCCCTGCAGTGGAAGCACGGAGTCCTAACCACTGGACCTCCAGGGAAGTCCCTAAAGCCACATTTTAAAAATGTCAAGGGGGGGCTTCCCTGGTGGTCCAGTGGTTAAGAATCCGGCTTCCAATGCAGGGGATGCAGGTTCAATCCCTGGTCTGGGAACTAAGCTCCCACATACCATGGGGCAACTGAGCCCGTGCCCCACAACTAGAGAGCCTGTGTGCTGCAACTACCGAGCCCATGTGCCACAACTACTGAGCCCTAGTGAAGGATCCACTGATATCCAAAGACAATTTTTATTTAAACATTCTATTTTCAATTTTCAAAGGCTTCGTTGGTAAGGAAAGGCACATACTCGGAAATCTAGCTTCGGCCCCCTCCAAGGCATCCTTTGGTTTATTTCAGGCAGTGAGCTTTGCCATTCATTTCCGTTTGTTTTAGAAATAAGTGTTCATTATGCCAGAAGGGAGCTTGAGCAGCAGTTTATGATAATTATGGAATGTGAGTACACAAAGGGCCAAGCCCAGGTGCCTTTTTCTAGAGAACCATGACCTCCTGGAGATACACTCATGGTCTTGGCCAGCGTTGAGCATCTCAAAAGGGGATGGTCACTTCTGTTTTAAAGTGAATGAGCACAGCGCTGCTGGATGGCCTTTAAAACACCACACTGCTTCTTCCTCTTTTTTTTAAATTTTAAGTCTGCCTTTCAAATAACAGTAATATTTAAAATGCTAATATTAACGCATATTCATAATTACTAAAACTCGGTTTAAAAACAGATAGCTGGGGCTTCCCTGGTGGCGCAGTGGTTGAGTCTGCCTGCCAATGCAGGGGACACGGGTTCGAGCCCTGGTCTGGGAAGATCCCACATGACGCGGAGCAACTAAGCCTGTGCACCACAACTACTGAGCCTGCGCGTCTGGAGTCTGTGCTCCGCAACGAGAGGCCGCGACAGTGAGAGGCCCGCGCACTGCGATGAAGAGTGGCCCCCGCTTGCCGCAACTGGAGAAAGCCCTCGCACAGAAACGAAGACCCAACACAGCCAAAAATAAATAAATAAATAAATTTATTAAAAAAAAAAAAAAATTAAGACCTTCTCATCAAAAGATAAAAACAGCAAAACGAAAAAGCAAGACAAAAAGTAGAAGATTCTTACAATACATATATCCAACAAAGGATTTATATTCAGAACATACAAAGGATTTCTTCAAATCAATAATAAAAAGGCAGATAACCTCTTAAAACAAACAAACAAACAAACAAAAAACAGATAGCTGCAACCAAGGTTTTTAAAATAATCCATACACAGTAGAGACACTACACTATCAATAGAAAAGTTGATATGTTTACATACATCCCCCTCCCCAACTTTTTATTTTCAAACTCACAGAAAAGTTGAAAGACTAGTTCAATGATCACCTGGAATCCCACCTACCAGTGGGATTCTGTGCATTCTAGTGCATTCGCCGAGTCCCTATTTTGGCTGAATGGTCAGGGGCCGACGGGAGTGGAATCATGAATAGAAAAGGATACGGAGGTGCCTCACTGTGGGATCGTGAGATCTGTCTTGCTGGAATCCTTAGAATCACATGATGACACGTTGGTTCATGTGAGGGAGAAGTGCGCTAACCTCTGCGTCCCCGTTCTGTGAAATTTCTACATAGGTTAATGCCACGGGTTCACAGGTGTTATTTTGTTTAAACATGACCTGGGTCCGTGTTCTAGTTTCAGGTAAATATGAATAAGAAGGAATTTTGGACAAACTTGGAGAAAAAAGTACTTTCCTGAGGTTAAAGGGGCCTGACTGCAGTATCGCCGTCTTGTAGGAAGTGGGTGGGAGGGCGTACTGACAGCGAGCAGGCTTGCCTCCCTCCCCGTTCGCCTCTGAAGACACAGGCTGCTGACCCAGTTTGGCCTCTCGCATCTGTGGGAAGAACAGAATCTGCTGCCAAGGACAGGCCCTTCTTGAACTTGGGTGAAGCAGTGGCTGCTCTCGGCCATAAATCTTGTTCTGTGTGGTCACCTCCCTGGACGTGAAAAGAGCCCAGTCGGTACTTCACGTCGTCCTGTTACACCAAGTCCTTGGATAAGACTTTTGGGTCCTTGCAGAGACCAGTTATATGTTCCTGTCAGTAAATGTTTCTGGCCCTACACCTGTGTTTGTTTCTGGCCCTACACCCCAGGCTTACAGCGTATGTACACATGGCCGTGTTCACCTGTGGATTCCTAAAACTCCCACTCCCCTGCCCTTTCATGTGGCCTTGCCAGACTTCCTTCCACAGGCATCCTCACAATGGAATGTCTTATTTTGTTTTTTTCCCCTCTCCCAAAAGCTAGGAGCCAGGACGCTATTAAACTCTAAAACCAAGATAGTGATTCCCCAACGTCACAGGCGAGGCAGGGGCAGTGTCATATCTCAAAGTGTTGATCTGCGTTTTCTGCATACCTTTTCCTCTGGGCAATTGCTCTGGGATTCCAAATTCCATCTCCACCTGGCCCAGCCCACACCAGAGCAGAAACCCAGACTCAGACGATGAGCTGATTTAAGTGGATGCTCAGTGTACGAAGACAAAGACATTTTCTCCACCCCATAAACTAGACTGGAGTGGCCTGGGGGAAGGAGAGGAAGAGGGGTAAACAGGACTTCAGAGGAGGGTGTGAAGGGATTACTCCTGACAAAGAGCAGCTGGGAAGACCACCTCCTGGAGGGACAAAGGGTGGGGTGCCAGAAGACCTGAGACGGGGAGGGTGGTCCAGAGCGGGGCCCCAGGGGAATGCAGTGGGCGGTCCTCAGGGGGAGGGCCAGTTTATACCTCTGTCTTTCTTCCCTGACCCCGACTGGCCCCAGCCCAACCCTGGAGGATCAGACAGCCACCAGGAAGATGGGAGAAGTAAGTAAGAGGCAGGAAACCAAACATGCTTGATAGGATGGGAGGGGGGAAATTCTCCATTGAGTAAGAGTCTAAACTTGCTTGTATGTTGGACTGGTTTATAGCCAATGCCAGTATTACCAGTTTGATGGAGGTTCTCAACTATCTAGGTGTAAAAATGAAGTGGTCTTATTTTTCTCATAACTGCTGCTGACTGCTTTCCTGATGGGTGGCAAGCTCCCTTAAAGACATCTCAGTTCAAAACTTAGTTTGTGATTATTTGATTGGAATGGACTTCTGAAAGCATGAATAAACAGAGAGCCCACTTACTTATTAGGTAAGAGCTGCAGTGGGACCAGCCTGAAATTCCATCCAAGGGTGGGGAAAGAATGAGTCCAGAGTTTGAGTTTAAAAGGACACCTTACTGGGATGCCTGTGTTCAACAAACTGGTTAAAATTACCCCGTGGGCAAGAATATTTTTCTATTTATTTGTATTTCTTCCTGAATGAATGAATTATTGGTCCAAGTTATTCATCCATTTTTTTTTCTCTTCAGGATTTAATGATGTTCTAATTAGTTTGCCTGAGCGTTTTATGCATGAAGGCTATTAACTCTTTGTCATATTGGTGGCAAATACTTTTTCCTGATTTGCCCTTTGCCTTTTTTTTTTTTTAATTAATTAATTTATTTATTTATGGCTGTGTTGGGTCTTCGTTTCTGTGCGAGGGCTTTCTCTAGTTGTGGCAAACGGGGTCCACTCTTCATCACGGTGCGCGGGCCTCTCACTATCGCGGCCCCTCCCGTTGCGGAGCACAGGCTCCAGACGCGCAGGCTCAGTAGTTGTGGCTCACGGGCCCATTTGCTCTGCGGCATGTGGGATCTTCCCAGACCAGGGCTCGAACCCGTGTCGCCTGCATTGGCAGGCAGATTCTCAACCGCTGCGCCACCAGGGAAGCCCTGCCCTTTGCCTTTTTTTTTTTTTTTTTTTAAAGATTGGGAGCGTTTTATTTATTTATTTATTTATTTATTTATTTATGGCTGTGTTGGGTCTTCGTTGCTGCGCATGGGCTTCTCTCTAGTTGCGGCAAGCAGGGGCCACTCTTCATTGCGGTGTGAGGGTTCTCACTGCGGTGGCCTCTCTTGTTGCAGAGCATGGGCTCCAGGCGCACAGGCTTCAGCAGTTGCGGCACGTGGGCTCAGTAGTTGTGGCTCACGAGCTCTAGAGCGCAGGCTCAGTAGTTGTGGCGCACGGGCCCAGCTGCTCCGCGGCATGTGGGATCTTCCCGGACCAGGGCTCGAACCCGTGTTCCCTGCATTGGCAGGCGGATTCCCAACCACTGTGCCACCAGGGAAGTCCCCCTTTGCCTTTTAATTAATGTTTTTTGATGCTTTATAAATATTTATGACTACACATTTGATTTTTTTAAAAAGTAGGTAATTCTTTCCCATCTTATAACCAATAGTCAACAAAACGTTAATGGGGATGTTTTTCCCCCGGGGTTGAGATAGTGAATGATTTTGTGTGTGTGTGTGTGTGTGTGTGGTTGTTATAATTTCTGTACTTTACTTTTAATAGCAAACAAGTAGTTTTTTATAACAAGGGGATAAATGCCACCGTTACAGAAGCAGCGCGGCCGTGTGCTGCGCGGTTACCTGCATCCTGCTCCGCGCTTTCCTTGATGCCATCCAAGAGCTCCTGAGCATCCTCTATGTTCTCCTCCTCTTCCTCCTCTTCACCTTCTTCTTCTCCTCCTTCCCCTACATCCTTAGGTGTAATGATCGCCTCCTACATACCACAGGGATATTCAAATCAGATGATGCCCTGCATTGATTGGCTGCTCATAAATCATCTGGC